>NC_092051.1:11471811-11776530 GCF_003086295.3 Arachis hypogaea
GTTGGTTTTTTTTGGGATCCACAAGTTACATCATCAAAGTGTAGATCCTCGGAGAAAAAGAGCTTACAAATTAGGTTTTTTTTATGAAAATAAAAATAGTGATATTTTAATATTATAATTTTTTATATTTTTTAAAATAATAAAAAATACATAAATTAAAGAGTTTGATTTTTATATTTTAAATTTTTTAATTTTTTTAATATAAATTAGACAGTCTAATTTATGTATTTTTCATATATTAGACGGTCTAATTTTTATACTTCTAAAAATCGAACGGTCCAATTTTTATATTTTTAATAAATTGGACGGTCCAATTTTTATTTTTTTAATTAAACGGTTTCACGTTTAAGAATAACATCTTAATGGTATACATTTTTAAAAAATACCATTGTCACTTTAATGTCAAAAACAAAAAATTTTACAAATTCAAGATAAAAGTTAAGACGTGATTATTTTCATGTAAAATTGATAATTAAAAATTATTAAATAATTTAATAAATTTAATTAAACTATTATTTAATAGTTTTTAATTATTAATTTATATTAAAATAATTATATGTAAATATTTATCTAAATAGAACCAAGAATAATACACCACCAAATAGGGGTGTTCATGGATCGGATCGTATCCATAGATACATGGTAAAATATTCACATCCGATCCGAAAATTGCGGATACGATCCAATCCGCACATTGATTGGATAGGATCTAATCTGCACCTCAGATAGCGGATATCTACTCTACATCCGCATATCCGATCCGCGAAGTCGTAGATCCGCACAATAATATATATATATATATATATATATATATATATATATATATATATATATATATATATATATATGTTTGGTATTATATTTACTTGTTTGTATGTTTTAGTTAGTAATTATTAATCATATATTGTATTATTTTATTTTTGTTATTTAGAAAAAATTTGATTAAAAATATTTTTTAAGAATAAATAAGTTTAAAATTGTGAAAGAAATATTCTTATTAAATTTTTTACATAGAAATATAATTAAAAAGAGAATATTCAATTATGCGGATATATCTGATCTCCGATCCAATCCGACACTAAAAAACGCGGATATCATATTTGATCCGATCCGATAAAAACTGTGCGAATCGGATCGAATTTTCAACCATATCCAATCCAATCCGATCCGATATGATCCGCGTACACCCCTGTCACCAAATCTTGCCAATTCCCGTCTTTAATTTCTCTTAGACTACTATTGTTCGGTGCTCTTTGTTGTTAATGTAGCACTTAGCAATATAATGGCATCAATTAATAAACGCGGTTTAATTTGGCTCCTTCACGTTACGACCACGAAACCAGGTGGCCCCCTTATTAATATTGCACCTTAGCTTCCTGTCTTTTTCTCCTTTTGATGGTTGCCAACTTTGCTATCTGTATTGCCACATTGGCAAAGTTAATTATGAATACGTTCTCTCTCTATCTATATATACAGTTGTACATGTTCACATGAAAAAACCATGTTATCTATGAAAACTTTACGTGATTGTATTAAATCATCAGCTTCTCTTTACTGTGCAATTTTTCCGTGCCATCCGATCCTGATGATTCGTGTGATATGATCATTTGGACCTTTTCTTTTTGAAATATCTGTCCATTAAATCACTAATAATAATTTTAAGTCTAGTTTAATTAAAAGCAAAAATTGAATTCCTTAAAACATTGGAAAATTTTGAAACATTTTAAATTTGAGAGAGAAAATTAAAATTTTGAATTATGGCCATATTATATAATTAATGACAGTGCTTGAAATCAGATAACGTGGATGATTAGTATAAGTGAAGCAATTAGTGGCAGATAGAGGTAGAATTCTGCTAATCATTACATTGATCTTCTCGAATATTTTAACCAAGTGAGGCTGATAATAAACTACCATATATATAACATAAACAAACCGCAACATGGAAGCATGCATATCGTTAATTAATAATTTCTTTAATGAGCACTAATTAAGCACCACTCAATTTATCACCTGTACATAGAGCTATATAGCACACTGAAAGTTTTGATGGTGGTTTTGGTTCAAATATTGATAATATCTTGATTTCTTGATTGATATTTTATGCTTGAACATATCAAATCAACTAAACTCTGAAAGTAAGCTTTCTCTATGGATGGTTGAGATTGCCCTCTTTTGTGTTATTCTATTCATTCTGGCAAAATCAACTGTATAATGCCTTTTTAATGTTAGTGGAAGGATCACTAAGAAATGTCGACCATTAATCCATCATCATTACACAAAGGCAGCAAATGAAGAGTATATATAGTACATTAATGTTTTTAAGAGAGTTAGTAATAAATTTTTTTAAATATTTTACTTTAATAAATACATAAAAAGAGAGTTTTATGGTGGTATTAGTTTTGGTGGCTAAAAATAACATAAATTTGAGTTATAAATAAAATACTAACACATGACATGATAAATTTATGACCAAAATAATTTTTTCTTTCTTATAATTTCTTATGATTACTTTTATATCAAAATAATTTTTTATATTATTTTTATAATTATAAAAAATAATTTCAAAAGAATAAAACCAAAATAATTTTTTTATTATATTTATAATAATTATTTTATTATTATTTTTTTAAAAATTAATTCTTTATAATTATTTTTAATAAAATAAGTTTTTATAATTATTTTTATTTTTTAATTATTTTTTATTATTATTTTTAATAATTTCTAAAAATAATACTAAAATCATTTTTTAAATTATTTTTGTTTTAAAATTATTTTATTATTATGTTTGCCAAAATAATTTTTTTATAATAATTTTTTTTGTAATTTTAAGAAACTAATACCAAAATATATTTTCTCTTATAATTTTTTATGATTATTTTTAAAGTAACACCAAGAGAGAGAATATTATTTTGATGTTAGTTTTTTAAAATTATAAAAGAAAAATTATTATAAAAAATTTATTTTGGTAAAAATAATAATTAAAAAATAATTTTGGTGTTAGTTTTAGAAATTATTAAAAATAATAATAATACAAAATAATTAAAAAATAAAAATAATTATAAAAACTTATTTTAGTAAAATAATGATAAAAAATTATTTTAGTGTTATTTTTTAATTTTATTCTTTATAATTATAAAAATAATTATAAAACATTATTTTAATAAAAATAATCATAAAAAATTATAAAAGAAATAGAATTATTTTGGTCATAAATTTATCATGTCATGTGTTAGTATTTTATTTGTAGATCAAACTTATATCATTTTTAGCTATCAAAACTAATATCACTATAGAACTTTTCTACAAAAAAAACTTAAATATTATATCTTTTAATTAATAATTTTATCATAGAACACATGTTAACTAAACTTATCTTTTTATGGCATTATATCTTATAAATTCTTTTACGTTACCATAGAGGTGTTTCATTTGTTGATTAGAGGTGGTTAGTTGACACTTCGTTTTGTCTATCCAATAAATATGTGATTGCAACAAACAATCCACTTTAATATGGGAAGTGGCAAACTAATTTCTTCGTCAAAAACGATTCGTTGCTTTGTATTATTTATTGAGAAATGCTAGGGTCAGCAATTTTAGTATTTTATAATCATTAATTGGTCATTAATAATATTTTTAATGGTAGAAAATTACTCATTTTTAATTTTAATTTGATGGTTAAGTATTAGACAGAAAACACAAAAATTACTAGCCTTTAAACTTTTTCTTATTTATTTTGGCGTTTCCATTTATTGCTTTCCTTATTTGTTCGAGCCTCTCCACATGTCCAATATTATTTTCCATGTAAGAATAGTTGAAGTCATATAATATATGCGAGAAATTATATATTATTTAATTATAGCAAGACCACCATTTCTGCAAATATTTTAATAAAATGTGAAGAACACCATTCATACACTTTTTCATCAGGTGACCATTTTTGACGATATCAAATCAACAGGATTGAAAAATAATGCTGAAACTGCTAAACTTTAATTAGTTTTATTTCCAACTTTTTGACTTAAAAACAGGAATTCGCGCACTTAGCTTGAAGATTATAGGATATAGATAGGCTTAAAAGGAAGTAAATATTTTATACGTAAGCACTTCTATTGCCTTAGCTGTAAGCCTTTAACAGTTTTCAACAGGGATTAAATACCGTATTTCATAGGGTTTTTTTTTTTTTTACCAAAGATAGGAGATTCAAATCCACAACTTCTTAATTGAGTATGGAAAGACTATGTCATTTGAGTTATAACTCATTGGCCGTATTTCATAGGGTTGCACTACACAAATGGACGGCAAAAATTTGTTAAGTATTTTAGAAAAATAATAAGATGTTTATCTTTTATATACAAAAAGACAAAAAATAATACAAACATGAAACATCATCTCTCAAATAAATAAGGTGGAGGCTTTTTAGGTGAGGAAAGAATATTTGGGTCTTTAGTGATCTAAGATTCTTTATAAATTTTATCCATTAAAATTTTAAATCAACGGATGAGATTAAAACATTTTTATTATATAAAAAATAATTTTATAAAATATACTTATATTAAAATATTTAAAAAAATTACTTGAAAATGTTTATTTTATCCTTCTTCTTTGTTATCACCTCATTTTTTTTATTTATATGTGGTTAATTTTTTTTGTTATGAAAATAAAAATAGTGATAAAACAAAAAAGTGGGAGATAATTATTTACCAATTATTAGGAGAGGTTGATGGAGATAAATAAAACAGATGAAGAGTAGGAGATAACCGTTTGCTAATTGTTATGAGAGGTTTACCAATTGTTAGGAGAGGTTGATGGGAATAAATAAAACAGAGGAAGAGTGGGAGATAAATCATTTTAAATAATTTAACGTGTTAACCTGTTTATTTTAAATGAACAGTACATCTTTCTTATTATTTTTTTTTGTGACTTAAAAGAAAATAAACAAAAACTAAGAAAGAAAAAAAAACAAGAAACTGCTTAAGAAAGGCAGTCCCGCTGAATACTACTCTCAAACTCCTTCCAAGGCAATGGAAGCTCCACTTGGGGAGAAATAGTCCTCATTGCAGTCTTTGCCATGATGTCTGCTACTGTATTTGCATCTCTCAAGATCAACCGAAGATCAGCACGCCATTTCGAAGACATGATATCTCGGATTTTTAACACCAAAGGATCAATAAACCCAGAGCAATCTTGTAAATTATTGACAATAGTAAAAGCCTCCACACAGTCTGTCTCACATATAATGTCTCTTTGTCCCGAGTTCCATGCTAAAAGAAAGCCTCTCCAAATAGCAAACAACTCTCCTTGCAAAATGCTACGACTCTCAATTGTTCCCAGACAGCCTCGTTGCCACCTTCCCTTCCAATCTCTGCTAACACAAGCAAAACCAACTCGAGCACCACTGCCAAGATAGCTAGCATCACAATTAATCTTAAAGGTACCTACTAAGGGGGGAATCCAAGAGCCACTAATGGTTGAGAGGATAGATAGTCGTTGCAACTCAAAAATATTTCGGAGCTCCTTTTCTAAGGACAAAGCCATACCAATCACCTTGTCTGTGGTCCAATGCTTGTGAGGATGAAAGATCTCGTTATTTCTTGAACACGAAATCCATCAGAGACCAGAAAAGAATCTAAAGGGGCGCTGTTTGCTATTATGTAAGAACCAACTCATCAAATCCACTGGTTGATCGGAGATCCCTAAAGCTTGCCAAACAAGTTGGGCTTTTGGACAATCCCGAATACAATGTAAAACCGATTCCTGACCTGAGAAACATCGTGGACAACTATCCGTGTGCGAAATGCCCCTCCTAAAACGAAATGCAGCAATAGGAAGAGCCTCCCGAAGACATAGCCAGGCCAAAAATTTGTGCTTTTCCGGAACATGTTGACGCCAAAGCCAAAGCCAATTACCCCTATCCTCCCAACTAAACATCTTCTTACTGAGCCACAAATAACCACTATGAGCATCATAAACCTTTGAGGTCGCACCAGTCCAACACCAACCGACCTCTGAACCAGCTTGAACATCTGGGTTGTAAAAGTTAATGTTGCTCTGCAGAGACTGATTCAGAGGAGAATAGATATTCTCAAGGTTCCACTGTCCAGATGACCAAAGGTCCAAGATCCTGAGATCCGAATCAGAAATGTGAACATAATCCATCTCCTGACACAGTCGCCCCTCTCTTCTCCATTTAGAAAACCAAAAGTTCTGTTCCAAATCCCCAATGCACCAACTAAAACCTTCCTTCAGGATATCCCAAGCTCGACATATACTCTTCCAAACATAAGATCCCCTTCCTTGAGACCGACTAAAACAATCATCCTTAGAAGAATGGTATTTCTCCGTCAACAGTTGAACTCATAGCTTGTCGGGATGGTGAAAAAGTTGCCAAACTAGTTTTTCAAGAAGAGCAATATTGGCACAAAAAGGATCTCTAATTCCCAGACCTCCAAACTTCTTAGGAGTGACCAACACTTTCCAGTTAACTAGATTCAAGCCTCTACCATCAGCTTGACCCTTCCATAGAAAGTTTCGCATCATGGATTCTATCTTATTAGTTACCCCTTTAGGGAAGAGAGATACTTGCATGCGATAAGTAGGAATCGCAGTCACTACCGAGTTGAGCAAACAGAGTCTGCCTGCCTTATTAAGTAATCTCCCTTTCCAGCTGGCTAGCCTTCCCCGAATCTTGTCCAAAACATCGTTGAAAGTTGCGCGTGTCACCCGAGAGTGATTAAGGTTCACCCCTAAATACTTGCCCAAGTTCTGGACGAATCTGATGGAGAAGACTCCGGTAAAAATCTCTTTTCTTGTCGCTGAAACATTCCTGAAGCATAGCGCTTTAGATTTTTTCACATTAACCTTCATCCCAGAGGCTCTGCAGAAATTTTTCAAAGCTACCATTACAGTTTGAACTTGCTGTTTTTCAGCTTTACAGAAAAGAAGCAAATCATCGGCAAACATCAAATGAGAAATTCTTGGACCCCCTCTAGAAACTGCAACCGGCTTCTACAAGCCCTTATCAACTTGCTGATTAATAGAACAGGACAATCTCTCCATATACAACACAAACAGATACGGTGATATAGGATCTCCTTGCCTAAGACCCCTGCTTGGAGTAAAGCTATTTAATCTATCCCCATTCCAGAGGATAGACAATGAGGAAGCAGTGACACAACGCATAATCAGATTGACTGTCGGAGGAGGAAAGCCAAAACTCACCAGGGTTTATTTCAGAAATCTCCAATCCACTCTATCGTACGCTTTCTCCAAATCAATCTTAAAGGCCAGGGTGCCTTTCTTTGACTTTGTCTTCTTCATGAAATGGAGAACCTCTTGTGCTACAATGATGTTGTCTGGGGTTCCTCTCCCTGGGATAAACCCTCCTTGAAGGGGCCCAATAATCTCTTTGAGATGGGGACGAAGTCTATTGACCAGGACCTTCGTTATAACTTTGTAAACCACATTACAGAGACTAATTGGTCGGAAATCCTTCATGGAAACCGGGTTTTCTACCTTCGGAATAAGAACCACAAGAGTTTCCATCATCCTTGGATCCATATCCAAACCAGAGAATGCATGACGAACCATAGTCCAAACATCAAAACCAACAATCTTCCAGTATTCTTTAAAGAAAAAAGCCTGAAACCCATCAGGGCCCGGCGCCTTAAAAGAATGCATACTGAAAACAGCCGACTTAACTTCTTCCAGAGTAACTGGCGCTGTGAGGCTACAACAGGCTTCATCATTCAGGGAAGGCAGCGGCACATCACCAAGACAACCTAAGTCTACATCCTCCGACTGGCAGAATAGGCATTTATAGAAGGATTCAGCTTCCCTTCTAAGGACATCCGGGTCCGTTTCCCACACCCCATCTTGAAGAAAGAGACCATGAATCTTATTATGCTTTCTCCGCACAAGAGTCTGGACATGAAAGAACTTGGTATTTCTATCCCCAAATTTTACCCACTACTCTCTGGATTTTTGAAACCATAGAAGTTCCTCCTGCACAAGCGTGTTATTAAATTCCTCAATCAGCTGTTTTTCTTTTTGCCGCATAGACAAATCTTCCATTACTTCAAGTTGCTTCTGAAGGAAATTAATCTGTCTCTCCAATTTGTATTTCCTAATGAAAATGTTGCCGAACACTTTAGAATTAAACTCCAAAAAGTTCTTCTGCACTTCTGAAAGCTTGCCATGCATCTCTCTGTAGCCAGCCTGCCATGACTGGTTCACAATATCTCTGTACCCCGGATGAGTTGCCTAAGCTGCAATAAATCGAAAAGGCCTATTCTTTTTCGGTTGGGGATGACCTGTACAGCGTACTAGGATAGGACAATGATCAGACTGAAGCCTATTTAAAATTTCTGCGTAAGCCTCTGGAAAGAGAGATAGCCAGCCACTATTGATACAAACCCGGTCAAGTTTTTTCGCCACCTCAACACCATTTTTAACCCTTCTGTACCAAGAAAACTGTCTTCCAATAGTCTTCAAGTCAAACAGATTACTATCCCCTAGAGAGGCATCAAGCCGATCTGCATGACGACTCGAGAAGAGGCAACCCTTAGATTCACGAGAGAATAGTACTTCATTAAAATCACCAAGAACAATCCATGGCCCGCAGAAAGACGAAGACTGAGTAACAAGATAATCCCATAGCAGAACTCTGGTATTAAATTGAGGACTACCATAGATACCACTGCACCTCCAAATCACATTATTTACCTGAACCTCAACTGTAACACACTGATCGAAAGCATCAACCAATTTGCAGTGAACACCCTGTATTGCAGAAAGGAACCAAATACCCCCTTATGTCTTGACGCCTCCACTATACCAATAGGGTGATAACCAAGTCTTTCCCATAACAGTTTCAAGTGTTGAAAAGGACAATGAGTTTCAACCACAATAAAAATTACAGGTTTAAATTTCCTAACCAGCTCTTTACAATTCACCGGGGCTAACTTATTAGAAGCACTCCTAATATTCCAAGCTATTATATTTAAACTATCCATACTATAAAATATAAAAATATAAAACAAGGAAATCAAAGTGCTTCACCAACCTCAAACCGAGGCTTGCCCAGCGGAAGTGACTCCCATGACCTTCAGGTTTGCCGGATCTCCATGGAATATCTCCTTAGTCCCGCCTACCGACGTAGTAACAGCCGGCAATACGCCTTCCTTCTCCAATGGAACCGCCACGGTAACACCCTCCTTCACGGTTGCAGGAAGACATGACGATGCTTCCACCACCGTGCCTCCATTCTTCTCAACTGGCGAGCTCTGTAGGGACCCCGGCCTTGGTCGTTTCCGGAGAGAGGACCCGCAAGGCACTGGGGTGTGTCGGGTTGAGGAGATCGACGTCTCACCAACACGGAAGGCGCTGTGTCCGACCTTGACTCGTGACCCGACCCTAGCGCGATAGGAGCTGGATCCATTCGTGTGAGAGAAGTGAATGGTGGGCCTGATTACTCTACCCGAATCGGTTCTGGATTGAATGCCTCTTTGGACCTTGTTAGATTGCTTCTGACCCAGCTTGGTTTTACCTTTCCTCACAACTTGCTCCCAGCCTGGTTCATCATGCATGCAAGCCTCCTCAACATTATTTCCTTCCAAATTATTAGCCTCCAAATCCTCTTGCAAATTCGATGCAGGATTCTCGCCAGTAACGCCACCTACCACATTAGGTTCTACTTCATTTGAATTGTGAATTTTGGTTTCAGGATGTGGCACTGCCTTTGTACCGTCCCGTGGCTTGGTGGCATCGAAATCAGCACTCTTTCCTTCCCTAGAGTCTCTATCCAAGCACTGTGCCATATCGTGACCATAACGTGCACAAGAGTTACAAATTAAATTTAAACTTTCATACTCCACTACATGAGTTACGCCTTCCACAATGATATGCTTGATCACTGGCAGTCCTAAATTTATTTGAACACATACTCGGGCATATCGTCCTCTCTCAGCCAACTTAGTGGCTAAGTCCACTTTGATGGGAACTCCTATTGCAGAAGCAATACGCATTATGGCCTGTTCCTGATAGCACCAGATTGGGAGTCCCGAAATTCGAACCCATACAAGCGTAGACCCGAAGGATTGCTCACATGGCCGAAAATCTATATCCCACGGTTTTACAGCAACATAGTGCCCCTCAATCAACCACGGGCCACCAAGCATGACCTTCTCACGATCTTCACATGCATCGAATTTTACCATGAAGTACTCAAACCCCACATCAAGCAGATCAAAGCCACATTTGATGCGCCAAACCATCCGAAACTTGTGTGAAAGAGATGTGTAACTATAATTTTTATCAAGAACCTTGATCACTAAAGCTTCTCGATAAGGCTCTGCCAAACAAAGCTTGGCTTCTTCAGTGAAGTTTACACATGGAGGTTGGGAATCGCCCTGCTTGCCCACCACCGTGGCTATACTATCCCCAGATAGAGATCCTGCAAGTGCAAACGCCTTCGATTTCTCTGGACTAATGACTTTATCTCTAAAGGAGATCTTTGTAGGATTTGAAAAACCCTCTCATGAAAAACCTTCCTTGGCACCGGATGCACCCCCACCCACACACTCTCCCCCTTATCTCTTCCGACGGCATGGCCGCCATCCTCCCTGTGTTTTGCCCTCAAACACTCGTTCCCGCTCTCTCCTTCTCTCCTTCTCTCATTCTCTCTGAGTACGGAGTACGTACTCTTTTTCTGCTAGGGTTTAAACTATCTTCTCCACATCTTTCTTATTATTTAAAATGGATTGATTATCTTTCTTATTATTTAAAATCGTTCATCTTCCCTATTATTTAAAATGTTCTATTTTTAAGAGTTTGATCCAATTTAAATTATTAATATTTTTTATTATTTTTAAAAATTATATTTAATTATTTATAAATATATATATCTCGTTTATATTATAAACGAGATATATACAAAGAAATAAGAGAATGATATTTATTTTGGTAAATATTTTTAAATTATTTATTTCAATAATTATTATAATTATTTTATTTATTAAAATAAAAAATTTGCTAAAAAAATAAGTACAAGATAGTCATTTTACATTATATTTTATATTATTTTAAAAGACCACTAAGATCCTGATTTTAGGTCCCCACCTAAGTCAATTCTAAATAGGATACGTCAACTCTTTATTACAAAATTCGTAAACTCGTAGGCCTTTTTTCTTTTTTTTTAAGTCAGGAAATTTTTATTTTTTTTGGTATTGAGTCCAGAAATTTTAGGTGTATTTTGTTTGTGTTTTTATTTTTTATTTTTTATTTTTATTTTTTAAATTTTATAAAAAAATAAAAACAGTAAAAATAAAATTGTGTTTTTTGTTTTTATTTTTTTTATAAAATTTAAAAAAAATAATAAAAATAAAAACAGAAAATAAAAATAATGCACTCGTAGATTTCAGGGGAAAAAAATTCAAGAAGTCCTTGACACCACATGTGTTTTCAGCTTGTAATGACAAGTTCAAAACTTCAAATAATAGGGTATAGCTGGCTTCTTTTTATTTTGGCCCTGATCTGGCTTCATATTCCGTATATTTATGAATCCATTAATAGTATTTATGGGCCTCTGTTAACAAAAAACCTATTTATTTATGGGCCACTTATATTTTAAGGGATTTCTTTCTGGAGTTGTGCTATACGTGACTAGGAACGAGGGAAAAAAAGTTTTTGAAAGAAAGAAAGAATGGCAGCTGACGCTGAGGCTTTAGTTCAAGTGGTAAATTGTGTGTGAGTTTTTGAAAACGGTCTAATTTATTGAAAAAAAAAGTTATAAGACAAAAAACAAGGCATGGAAAAGTAGATTATGGAAGCATTTATTGAGGAATAGGGATTTGGTAGAATTTCTTTTTAAAAAGGAATGTTTGCCAAACGACCAAGTGATTACTATTACATACATAAGAGTATGAGACCTTTATATGAAGGTCTGTGGACATGTCTAGAATCCGAAGCTCCAGATTATTCCTTTCCTGTTTAGGTTTAACAACACATACCTAACACAGAACGAAGCATAAAATAATACAATTATTAAGTAACTTAATGAAACTTTTAATCATTCACGTAAACACAAATGTCAGTATAAGAAAGCAGAGGAGTTAGGAGAAGAATGTAGAATCGGGAATAAAGCGTGGAGTGGAGGGTAGTTTTCATGAACCCGATTCATATGCCAATCATATAAGCATTACGCTACCTTGGAATTCGAATCAACCAAGCCAGTTGCGCCACTAATAACACACTATTTTAACTTGGATCGGAGGCAATAACTAAGCAAGCAGAGAGATCAGAGCCATGGCAAGTTGCTGCGCAAAGAAGGTTCCAGAAAGAGAGAAGCAGGTGTTGGTGGTTGGTGTGGATGACAGTGAATACAGCACCTACGCTCTTGAATGGACCCTCGACCACTTGATCACACCCTCTCCCACTCCCATCTTCAAGCTCGTTATCGTCTTTGCCAAGCCTTCTGTTACCTCCGCTGTTGGCATCATAGGCCCTGGTATGTACGTATGTATTTTCGAATATCCATCCATGCATACGTATACATACGTATACGCATATAGATACGTACTAATTCAAGTAGTTGTAGGAGCCCCTGAGGTGTTTCCGATGGTGGAAGCCGATATTAAAAGGACTGCTGCCAGAGTCACAGAACAAGCTAAACAACTCTGCATCAACAAATCTGTAAGTAATTAATTAACTAATGAAAAATGTATTATTTTGTTCCTAATATTTAGATCCAAATTTTAATTTAATTTCCAATGTTTGAAACGTTGTATTTTAATCTTAAAAATTTTTAAATATCATATTTTAATTCAAAAAAGTTTTAAGCATGTTTAATATTGTCTCACTATTAAATTTGACATAAACAAGTCGCATATTGAAAAGCCAATAGCATTCGATTTCAGTATATAAATAAAATTAATCTACTAACGATCACTAATATAAAAGTTTTTTCTTTGATTTTGAAGGATTGATTGTTAGAATTTGGGATTGAGCAATGCTAGGGGCCAGCAATTTTTGTGATTAGTAGTCATCAAATAGCCATCAATGATAATTTATTGGTGTGAGATTTCATCCAATGGCTCACCTTTTCCTGTTGGTTACATGCTGGCCAAAATTCAATAAAATTGCTGCCCCTACTCTTTTCCTTTGGGATTTTGAACCAAAAAAATTAAAGAGAAGAAGTATTACAGGAAGGTTTTGGTTACATTTTTTAATACATGAAATAAGATATGACTTAATTAGTATCGTTATTAACGTCTACATCACTCATTTCGTTAACTATTAACGTCAAAATTAACCGTAGAACAACATTAAAACTGTTTAATTGTTTTTGGAAAAGAAATAGGACGTTTGAAATATTAGGAATAATAATAGAATTTATTCTAAGTACTGGAGACTAAAAATCTAAAGTAGTACTTTATTCTTAACTAATTAAATTAATCCTAATGTGCAGATGATAGCTGAATACAGTGAGATGACAATATAATTAATATCTTTGTTTGATGATTAGGTGAATGATGCAATTGTGGAAGTGGTAGAAGGCGATCCAAGAAATGTTCTTTGTGAAGCTGTGGAGAAGCACCACGCTTCGGTATTGGTGGTGGGTAGCCATGGTTACGGAGCTATAAAAAGGTACACCATCTGTCGCTTGTTTTATGAAAGTATGTTGAAATGAAGTATGAAAAGCTGTGTGCTGATTGAGTTTCCTTTGAGGTTGCAGAGCTGTATTAGGGAGTGTGAGTGACTATTGTGCTCATCATGCTCATTGCACTGTCATGATCGTCAAGAAGCCCAAAACCAAGCACTGATGTATAATATATTCATCTCAAGGGGAGACATGTTTTCTTTAAGAAAATCATAATGCTTCACTCTATATATGCTTCCTTCAATTTACTTTGTATTTCCGAGATAGAACTCAGAAAATAATATATGCATGTAGGATGTGTTGTATACATTGGACTTTTTCCACTTCCCCTCTTCTCCCTCCCATATATATATTTTGATAAATGTTATTTCTTTTCTTGTTAGTCATACACACATATATTGTACTTTATTTTATTTTATTTCTTTCTATTTTTTAGAACAATCAATGTATGTGTTCAAATTAAAGCTAACGTTGAAGTTGAAGTAATATAAAATTGCAAGTCTCACGAAGGGGTGGGGTTATGATTGTAATATATTAATAAACCTTTTTATAATTTTATCCTTACTTACTTCTTATAGATGCCTTTTAATATAAAAGAATAAGGGTTAATAGTAAAATTCGTCTCTAAAAGATCATTTATTTTTTAAATAAGTTCTTAAATAATTTTTTTAGTCATATTAGTCCTTGAAAGATAAAATGTAAGTCAAATTATCCTTCCGTTAGTTAGATGATGACATGTCAGGTCAGTGACACCTAGTACGTCATGTGTCACTTGACATGTAAAAAAGTTATTTATAATCAAAATAGTCCTGAAAGTCCAAATATAAGTCATTTCCATCCCTAAAATTTTAAAAATTAATCAAATTAGTCCTTTTATATATATTTTTTTTATTTTTTTATAATATTAAATTTAAAATATTTTTTGATAGCATTAATTTTAATATTATTTTTAGATTTTAATAAACAAAATTTTCTGTACATAAAATAATAAAAATAATTAAATTATTATTATAAAATTATTTTGTCATTTGTATTTTAAAATTTTACCTTTTTAAAGTAATTTTTTATAGTGACATTTTTTTATTTAAACGAATTTATCAAATTATTGTTGATTATATATTTAAAATTTAATATTTTAAATTTCACTAAATAATATAATAATTATTTTAAAATTTAAATCTTTTAAATTTTTTAAAATTATAATTTATATTATTGTTCAATTTATATGATAGAACTCAATAATTTAAAAACCGATTTATGAGATCACTTGTCGAATAAAAGATTAAAATATTTAAAATAATTATTATATTTATTTAGTGAAATTCAAAATAGTAAAATTTTTAGTATATGCTAGTTATATACTAATTATTAAGATTCAACAATAATTTGAGTTCTATCATATAAGTATTTTATATTAAAATATTAAGATTCAACAAGTGATTCGATTTGATTTTTTAATTATTGAATGCTACCATATAAATTAAATAATAATAAAATTATAATTTTAAAAATTTAAATGATTTCAATTTTAAAATAACGACTATATTATTTAGTGAAATTTAAAATATTAAAATTTTAAATATATAATCAACAATAATTTAATAAATTCGTTTAAATAAAAAAATGCCACTATAAAAAAATTACAATTTGAAATGGTAAAATTTTAAAATACAAATGACAATATAATTTTATAATAATTTAATTATTTTTATTATTTTATGTAAAGAGAATTTTATTTATTAAGGTTTAAAAATAATATTAAAATTAGTACTATCAAAAAATATTTTAAATTTAATATTATAAAAAAATAAAAATATATATATAAAAGCTAATTTGATTAATTTTAAAAATTTTAGGGATGAAAATAATTTACGTTTAGACTTTCAAAAACTATTTTGATTATAAATAATTTTACCTAACACGTCAATCAATCATCTGGTGACACGTGATCATCTAACTAACGGAAGGACAAATTTGACTTACGTTTTATTTTTTAAGGATTAATATAACTAAAAAAGTCATTTGATGACTAATTTAAAAAATAGGTAATCTTTTAAAGACGAATTTGACTATTAACCCCAAAATAATAAAAAGGATTAAAAAAAAGTCATACATGTACATTCTTCCTCAAAAAAAATTTTTTCTTATCATAGGTTAACTTTAGAGAGACCTACCACTATTGCTAGATGGTATCCAATTCAAATTTATTGAAATGAATTGGTTCATTGGTCGGTTAGAAATCGGTGATAAAACATGAGAGTTTGAAGAACGGTTCTGAGGTCAAATAAGTTTTTCTCCTTATCCTTGGTCTTTTGGTTATTGGTGAATTTATTTTCAGTCCCACATTAAAGAAAGAAATCCTGTAGTCCTTTTTTTTCGCTATCATTAAGAATTTTCTATGATTTCATCATAATAAGTTCATTTTTAAAAGAGATAGAGCCTTTAATGATGGTAAGATTCATGAACTAGTTTTCTATTTAGCCAAAGACAATAACTTGACCCAAGTTGAATTGTTTTAGATAAAGAAAAATGTAATTAACTTTATGGAAAAACAGGTGGATTAGCCGCCCCAAACCCCATCCATTAAATTAATTTAGATGGCTCTATAAAGGAGGAAAAGATGTCATAGCACTATAGCAGCACTGTGCTAACTTTGACACTTGTATAGTGGCGTTTACTAAGCTTTAGGACATCTTTTTGGGACTAGATCTGGCGCTGAACGTTCATGTAGAGATGAAAATTTACTCAAATTGATTTTCATTTTTTGGAAATTTTGGTCTAGCCCATCCGAAATCTTTGCATCAAATTGAGGAGTTGGAGCCTCCACCATGAGTTTAAAGAAGAAAATTCTTGTGCCAATAAACTGGCCTTACATGAATATGATTTACAATATAAATGTCATATATATATATACATTTCTGTCTTCTTATATTTCTCTTAATTTCTTTACGGATTTGACGTGTACCTCTCAAATCACGACGATCACTTTCTCACCTAACCGACCAAATATCTCGGTACCAAGAGTAGACTCCAAACGTAACTTGGTCACAGTCTCACGCAAGTCAGATTCTATCTTCAGCCCGTTACTAACAAACGGAACTCACTAAAAATATCGGAACAAACCCAAAAGCGTAGACACTCCCCTCGTCTATAAAAACAAATCAAGCAACTCATATGGAGGCAGGTCACAAATACACTCTCATTTTTATTTATTCACCTCATTTTGAATACTCTTCTGACTTGAGTGTCGGAGTGCTTTTTGCAGGTGCTCCCGCCGCCGTGTTTCGCAACGCCGAGGTTAATCCTAAGGACCATCCCTAAGGCGACGCATAGCTCTTCCCCAAGACAGGCAGCCTCGCCCGAAGACATATACCTCGGCTGAAGCTGAACGAAACATCTGGCGCCCACCATAGGGCCGAGAGTTAATCTAACCCCACTATTTTTTCTATATTGCACTTTGTATTTCTCTTCTACGCAGGGTTTCCCAACCTTCCAACATGGCCGATAACGGAGTTCACTAACTCACTCAGGCCGAACTCATGGCCCAGATGGCCGAGCTGCAAGCAGAAGTCAAAAGCCTTGCTGAACTATCCACCCAAAACAACGCTAGTAAACGTGAGGAGAATGGTTCCAAAGGAAAAGGCGACGCAGACCTACTAAGTGTCAACCCACCGAAGGAGAAACTGACCTTAGACAACCCGTTCTCGGAAGAAATCACCAACTACCAGATGCCAAAAAATTTTACACTGCCTTCCTCACTCGAGCCATATAAGGGGATTGGTGACCCCCGAGCTCATATTAAGAAATTTCAATCTATGATGTTCTTTAATGGCCCTAACAATGAACATGTTCTTTGCAGAGCTTTCCCTACTTACCTTGACGGCGCTGCGCTACTTTGGTTTTCAAAATTACCTGCAGGTTCGATCTCTTCTTTTGAAGAACTGGCAAAATCCTTCATAGACTACTTTGCTGCAGCACGGATACACATGCACGAATCAGATTACCTCGGCACCATCCGCCAAGGTCCCCAAGAAAGCTTGAAAGATTATCTGACCAGATTTACAGAAGCAACAATGGAGATACCCGATCTGGACCTTGCTGTCCACCTGCATGCCTTGAAGGCCGGACTCCGACCCGGAAAATTCAGAGAGACAATCGCGGTAACTAAGCCGAAAACATTGGAAGAATTTCGAGAAAGGGCAGCAGAACAGATGGAGATTGAAGAGCTTCGCGAAGCCGAAAGAACAGAAAGGAGCAACCTAGAAGGGAGGAAGACAGAACGACAAGGTCGGTAAATATCAAAGACTCCAGAAAACCCTTCAAACTCACCCCAAAATTTGACAACTACACCAGATTCAACACAAAGAGGGAGAAGATAATTAAAGAGATACTCAACGCTAAAATCATAAAATCTCCAGCAAGGGCGGGGAACTACCAAGACCAGTGATTTGTCGACAAAAGCAAACACTGCGCTTTCCATCAGAAGTACGGACATACAACTGACGAGTGCGTGATAGCTAAAGACCTCTTAGAAAGATTGGCTCGGCAAGGCCTCCTAGATAAATACATCGAAGGAAGAAAGCACAAAGAAGGTAACAAGGACCGAGAAGAACGCCATCAAGCTCCAGGACACAAGGAGGACAACAAATGGTCAAACAACGCTCCACCAAAAAGCATCATAAACTGTATATCCGGAGGATTCGCCGGGGGAGGTGAAACAACTTTGGCGTGAAAACGAAGCTACCGCGCAATGCTAGCAATCGAAGGAACAGCACCACAAAACAACAAAGATGCGCCCGACCTCAACATCACTTTCAGCTAGGCAGATATATGTTCGGCAGCACCAAACTTGGACGATCCGGTGGTAATTTCCATCCAAACAAGCGAGTTACTGGTAAGAAAAGTCCTTTTGGACCCAGGTAATAGTGCAGATGTCCTTTTTTACTCTACTTTCCTAAAAATGAAATTATCTGAAAAACTCATGCAACCCTCATCCGGAGAACTAGTAGGATTCTCTGGAGAAAGAGTCCTGATCAAGGGTTACATATGGCTAAAAATAATAATGGAAGAGGACTCTTTATCACGAACTATTGATATACAATATCTAATAGTTGATTGCCCAAGTCCTTACAATATTATTCTCGGAAGGCCTGCTCTGAACATGTTCAGGGCAGTAGTATCCACTTTTCATCTATGTGTTAAATTTCAGGCACAGGATGGCAGGATAGCTACACTCCATTCAGACCGCCAACAAGCTCGGCAGTGCTATAATGCAAGTTTAAAGAGGTCGGCCATAGGACGAGAACTTCAACAAGAGGTCAATGCAATTCACAGCACAAACGAGGTATTGTCACTGGCAGAGCTTGACCCCAGAGGAGACACTCAGGAAAGACCCCAACCTGCAGACGAGCTCCAGGAAGTTCCACTGATGTCAAAGCCAGGGCAAGACACATACATCGGCCAAGCTCTCCAGGGACATAAAAGATCGGAACTCATAAAGGTGCTACAAGCCAACGCCGATTTGTTCGCCTGGACTCCCGCGGACATGCCAGGTATAGACCCAAATATCATTAGCCATAAACTCGCCACAGACAGAACAATCCGACCTATAGCTTAGAAGAAGAGGAACCTCGGGGCAGAAAAATCAAAGGCAGCCTTAGAAGAAACCAGAAAACTTCTCAGTGCCAAATTCATCAAAGAGATCCGCTTCACCACATGGCTATCAAACGTGGTAATGGTAAGGAAAAATTCAGGTAAATGGCGCATGTGCGTCGACTTTACAGATCTGAACAAGGCATGCCCTAAAGATGCCTACCCTTTGCCAAGTATCGACAAGCTTGTAGATAATTCATCAGGTTTTAAAAGTTTAAGCTTCATGGATGCATATTCTGGCTACAACCAGATCCTCATGCACCCAGAAGACCAGAGCAAAACAGCCTTTATAACTGAACATGGAAATTTTTGTTACAAAGTAATGCCATTTGGTCTGAAGAATGCAGGTGCAACATACTAGAGACTGATGGACATGATCTTCCGCAATCAAATAGGTCGGAACATGAAAATCTACGTCAACGATATGGTCGCCAAAACAACACAAGGAAGATCCCACTGTGACGACTGATAAACCACTATTTTATGGTTTATCTTGTGCTCATTTGAATGGATTTTACCAACTCTCTACCTACTTATTCATACTATTTGCATGGTTTTATATTTGCCTTCCTAATTATGTGCTTTGATTGAAAACATGCTTCTTTGGCCTTAAGTTCTCTATGTTTAATCCTTTCTTATTACCATTAGATGCCTTGATATGTGTGTTAAGTGATTTCTGAGATTACAAGGCAAGAATGGCTCAGAGGATGAAAAGGAAGCATGCAAAAGTGGAAGGAATACAAGAAGTTGGAGAAATTGCTAAGCTGTCCAGCCTAACCTCTTTGCACTCAAATGGCTATAACTTTAGCTACAGATGTCCAAACGACACAGTTCCAGTTGCGTTGAAAAGCTAACGTCCGGAGCTTCGATTTGATATATAATATGCCATAGTTTCCCTGATGCTAAAGGACGCGGTCGCGTGATCTACGCGGACGCGTCGCAGTGACGAAAAACCAGCGTGGCAGATTTCATCTTCAGCGATTTCTGGGCTATTTTCGACCCAGTTCTCGGCCCAGAAAACACAAATTAGAGGCTATAAAGTGGGGAAACGCATCCATACATGGATAAGCTTTCATATTCACAATTTTAGGAGTAGATGTAGTTTTTAGAGAGAGAGGTTCTCTCCTCTCTCTTAGTATTAGGATTTAGGATTCCTCTTAGTTTTATGAGTGACTCTCAATCCCAGGTTCAATGTTCTTTTTATTATTTTCCCAATTTTATTTATAAATTCTTCTATGTTACAGATTACTCTTTGAATTAATGCTAATTGAGGTATTTCAGAATTACGATTGCTCTCTTTAATTTATGTATTCAAATTATTTTCATTCAAGTAGATTCTCTTCCCTTTTGGCTTTGGTTGAGTCATTGGAGACACTTGAGTTATCAAACTCATTGTTGACTGAAAATTAGAATTTTTCAAGAATTAATTCGAGTTCCAATAACTCTAGCCTTTCCCAAGGAAAGACTAGGATCTGAGGAATAAAAAATTAATTCATCCACTTAACTCACCTTCATAGTTAGAGGTTAACAAAGTGGGAGAAAAATCCAATTCTCATTACAATTGATAAGGATAACCAGGATAGGAATTCCAGTTCTTCATACCTCGCCAAGAGTTTATTTTACAGTTATTTATTTATTTTATTGCTTTGAAAATATACCTGTGCCCATTGCCCAAACTCCAAAACCCCAATTTACAACTCATAATCAATAATAAGAATATACCTCCCTGCAATTCCTTGAGAAGACGACCCGAGGTTTGAATACTTCGGTTATCAATTTATTAAGGGGTTTGTTACTTGTGACAACCAAAATGTTTGTACGAAGGGATTTCTGTTGGTTTAGAGACTATATCTACAACGCGACTGTTTTTATAAAATTCTTTACTGACAAAAATCCTAACGTCAACGACCTCACAGAAATTTTCGAGCAGATCCGAGCTTACAACATGAGACTGAACCCAGAGAAATGCGCCTTTGGGGTACAAGGAGGCAAGTTCCTCGGATTCATGCTAACCTCACGAGGAATCGAAGTAAACCCTAAAAAATGTGACGCAATACTTAACATGACAAGCCCCAAAACAATGAAAGAAGTCCAACAATTAGCAAGAAGAGTAGCCGCACTATCACGGTTCTTGCCAACAGTATCAAGCCGATCATATCACTTCTTCCAGACGATATCAAAGAACAAAAAAATTGAATGGACGGAAGAATGCGAGACAACATTCACCGAACTCAAGGCTATCTTGTCATCACCACTAGTATTACAAAGACCAGAAATCGGTAAACCTTTATATTTATATTTATCTGTTTTCAATTATTCTATAAGCTCAGCATTGGTCATTGAGACAGAAAAGATACAAAAGCCAATATACTTCGTCAGTAGAGTCATGCAACTAGCAGAGCAATGGTACCCGAGAATAGAACAGTTGGCTTTAGCATTAGTAACAACAGCAAGAAGACTCGGACATTATTTTCAGAGCCACACAATAATCGTAAGAACAAACCAACCATTAAGGCAGATACTGACAAAATCAGAACTAGCTGGACGATTGACAAAATGGTCTGTCGAGCTCTCCGAGTTCGATATCCAATTCCAATCAAGCTCGGCCCTAAAAGCACAGATCCTAGCAGACTTTGTCTCCGAGTTCACACCTGACGAGCACCACTATAACAAGGCTTGGGAGTTACACGTCGATGGGGCATCAAACCGAGAAGGCAGCGGAGCCGGAATAGTCCTGAAAGAGGGAGACAAGGTGATAGCCGAGCAATCCCTCCAGTTCCACTTCTTAGCGAGTAACAATCAAGCCGAGTATGAGGCGCTCATAGCAGGGCTCAAGCTCTCCCTCAATCTCCAAGCACATAGCCTGACAGCATATTGTGATTCCCTCTTGGTGGTTCAACAAATCCGAGGAGAATTCCAGGTAAAAGATCCCTTGCTCGAGCGGTATTGGCTCAAGGCAAAGGATCTCATTTCAAAATTTAGTTTGTTCATAATATTACATGTGCATAGAGAGAAAAACATTAGAGCAGATATACTATCTAAACTTGCTGCCACTAGAACAGACACACGAACATTGGCATTATCACAACTCACACTTAAAAAACCCAGCATTGAACTATTATCTATAACGAGCATTAATCACCTCCACGACTGGAGAACACCTTTCCTTGAATACATCAATGCAGGAATCATACCCAGAGACGAACTTAACCCGCAACAATTCAAACGAAAAGTAAGTCTCTACACAAACATAGCGGGAGAACTATATAGGCGAGGTTTCTCACAACCATTGCTAAAATGCCTAGACAAGGACGAAGCAAAAGAGGTAATGGACGAGGTTCATGAGGGCGTGTGTGGAAACCACATCGGAAGACGAGCTCTTGCCGCAAAGATCGTCCGAACAGGATACTATTGGCCGACCATGAAAAGGGATTGCATAACCAAAGTCAAGACCTGTGACAACTGTCAGAAGCACGCCCCGGTAGCGACAACACCAGCCGAAGTATTGCATAGCATGGAGGTAAGCTGGCCTTTTTACAGATGGGGGCTCGATATCCTCGGCCCGTTCCCAGTAGCGCCAGGCCAGGTAAAATTTCTTTTAATATCAATAGACTATTTCTCAAAATGGATAGAAGTACAACCTCTGGCAAAAATAACCGCTGAAAAGGTACGATCTTTCATATGGAAAAACAACATATGCCGATTTGGAATACCAAAGGAAATAATCTCAGACAATGGTAGACAGTTTACAGATAATAAACTCGCATCATTTCTAAATAACTTTAGCATACAACATCGTTTTAGCTCGGTCGAACACCCACAGACCAATGGACAGGCCGAAGCTGCTAACCGAGTTATATTGCAGGCAATAAAGAAAAAGCTTAACAACGCCAAAGGAAAATGGGCGGAGCTAATCCCAGAAATACTATGGAGCTATAACACAACAATACAATCCACCACGGGTGAAACGCCCTTCAAACTAGTTTACGGGACGGAAGCACTCATCCCCGTCGAAGTCGGCATTCCCACCTTACGAACCGAACTATATGACGACATAATGCCAACACAAGAAGCGCCGAGCTGGACCTGGCTGAGGAGGAGAGAGAAATCACTGCCATTAAACAGAGAGCCAGAAAACAATTGGCAGAAAGAAAGCACAATAAGAGAGTTGTTACGAGAACATTCGACGAGGGCGATTTAGTCCTCAAACGAACAGAAAAAGCCAGACGACCTCCCTCACATGGAAAGTTCACCGCAAACTGGGAGGGACCATTCCGAATATTCAAAGTGCTTGGAATGGGGGCTTACCAGCTCCAAACACTACAAGGCAATCCAGTTTCAGGAAATTAGAATATTTCTTCCCTAAAGTTGTATAGATCATGAAATGTACATTTCGCGAATGAAGGTACTCTTTTTCCCCCTTAGAGTTTTTTCCCAAAAAAGGAAGGGTTTTTCCTAAGGAGGGTTTTAACGAGGCCGGACGCCCAAATCAAACAAAATCGATTACTCATTTATCTATCTCATTCTAACAAGATCGATTACTCATTTATCTATCTCATCCTAACAAGATCGATTATCCATTTACCTATCTCATTCCAACAAAGTTGATGATTCATTTATCCAGCACATTCTACTCTTCAAAAGCAAAAATTTCTAACCATAGACCAGTCTAACGCAAAAGCAATACTATCAAACTAACCTCGGTTAAACATAAGTTACGAGTTCAAAACAAAACACCAAACATTCAACATTACAGTAAAGATGACCACAACTCGGTCAGGACAAAATAAAAGGAGTCTTTTTCATTACAAAGGATAAACATGTCCAAATCAAGACGGAGACACATTCTCATCATGCTCCTCCACAGTTCCATCCACCACCAACTTACCATCAATCACGATTTTAGTAACATCAAGTTGGTCACAATCAAAACCAGGAGCTAACAATGCAATCTGATTGACAGCACGATTAAAGCCTGAAGAAAACATCTCCATTCCATCTTCCTCCAACTCATGGATCCTCAAAGTCAGTTTCCCTTTAGAAATATCACTCTCCTTAATCTTAGTCTGTAGTAACCGAACCTGATCCCTTAAACGGAGTACCTCCTCTTCAGATTCCTTCATCTTGGCTGTAGCAGTGACAAGAGCATCATCTTTTTCTTTGGATGAGTTCTCCAGTTCAGCAACCCTAACCTTGTATGACTTTTCTAAGTCGGCAACCTTATCCACAGCCGCCTGCTGCTCAGCACCAATAAGCTCGGCCGTGCGACCAGCACACATCAAACGGGATGCGACAATCTACAACATGAACACCAAAGTAAGAAACAGTATAACAAAAGAAACAACAAAAGAGAAGTCAGCAGAAACATAAAGCAACCTAAACAAACTTTTCAAGTCCCTCCATA
Source organism: Arachis hypogaea (assembly GCF_003086295.3). NCBI lineage: Eukaryota > Viridiplantae > Streptophyta > Magnoliopsida > Fabales > Fabaceae > Arachis > Arachis hypogaea. Next base: position 11,496,525 of record NC_092051.1, read on the forward strand.
CCAACCCGGCGTGTCATAAGTATGTCGCCAGGATACTGAGATACCTTGTCAGACAACTTGGCAAAAGGAAACTGGTCACTCCATAATGAATGAGGGCTGGTCCCAGGAATGAAACCGTGAAGCTTCCTTTGGCGATCAAACACAGGTTTACTGCCACCCACAACCTCCTGATCGGCCTCCGAGATGACCTCCAGAGAATTATCAGTCTCACCCCTTTTCCTTTTATGCGAAGACACTGGCTGAGCAGCCTACCCACCATCCTCCTTTAGAACCCCAGAACCTCCAACATTCTTCTCTTTTTTCTTTTTCAAAAACGATTGGAACTGATTAGGATCAAGATGAGGGACCCGTCCACCTACAGACACACCAAGCATATTAGGAAACTCAACAACATGAAACACAGTCGATAAAAGACATAACTTTACCTATATAAGCTTTTAAGCCATCATTATCACCAGAATCATACAAATGCAAAAGCTCGGGGATAGACAAGCACACCCCGTCAGCAAAACACTCAATCAAATAATCTAAAAGATAATCTTCTTCCTCACTCCGCTCAGTAGCCTCAAGGACTTGAGTTGGTTTAGAACACCAATAAAGAGGAAACCTTTCGATAAGTTCATCGTCCAGGTAAAAAGGATACTCAGTTTCCACAGAACGAACCTTAACAAAAAGGGATTTGAAATTCTTAAAAGAAGACTTGTAAAGCAGGGAAAGGGAACGGCCAGGGAAACTGCTAAGACAAACCCACAAACCCTTACGAACCCCTTTCGACTGAAACAAAGAAAAAAAGTAGCGATAAGGAACACGGGAAAGATAGGAACTCCATCAGGCACTGAAAGGCACGAAGAAATGCCCAGGAGTTTGGATGTAACTATGAAGGTGCACAGTTAAGCTGGGTCAACACATCACACTCGAAGGCAGAAAAAGGAAAGCGAACACGCAACTCGGTTAGACATTGCGTGTACATATAAAAGTACTGCCAGTCACCCCTCCTCTCACAGACCCTATCTTCACCAGAACAAGGAAGGAGATCAATCGACAAACCAGAGCCACTTTTCACAAACTTTAACCCATCCAATTCCCGCAATGAGTCAACACTAGTATAGGACGAAGAACGGGTCCTGACATCATCATGCACCCAATGATATGGATCATCCTCCTTAACCTCGACGGCTTTCAATTTCTCTTTCTCTTTTTCCCTCGCCATTACAAGAAAAAGAAAAAAGGATAAAACAGAAAAGAACATTAATCTTTGGAAGTCATGGTAGGTCAAACAAAAAGAAAAGATTCGAAGAAGTAGAACGTCGAAAAATGCAGCAGAAATTATTATAACCCACTAACTTAGTGGGCAAACAAATAACGTAACCACCCCAAGCCTTGAAAACCCAAACGCCAAAAAAGGGATAATTAATGAAAGCACGATTCACAACACTTTTTTAAAAACTTCCCACCAATACTGCCTATGTATTTCCTATAACTCTTCCAATTTTTTGACACATAGAAAAAGCCCAAGATACAAATACCCAGGCCGAGAACAACCAAACAATAATAAACTTGCCCGTCAACCAAGACATGGAGACGGACAAGCTTGGAGGCTATGACGTGTACCCCTCAAATCTCGGCGATCACCTTCTCACCTAACCGACCAAATATCTCGGTACCAAGAGTAGACTCCAAACGTAACTTGGTCACAGTCACACGCAAGTTAGATTCTATCTTCAGCCCGTTACTAACAAACGGAACTCACCAAGAATATCGGAACAAACCCAAAAGCATAGACCCTCCCCTTGTCTATAAAAATAAATCAAGCAACTCATATGGAGGCAGGTCACAAATACACTCTCATTTTTACTTATTCACCTCATTTCGAATACTTTTCTGACTTGAGCGTCGGAATGCTTTTTGCAGGTGTTCTCGCCACTGTGTTTCGCAACGCCGAGGTTAACCCTAAGGACCATCCCTAAGGCGACGCATAGCTCTTCCCCAAGACAGGCAGCCTCGCCCGGAGACATATACCTCGACGGAAGCTGAACGGAACAGGATTCGTTTAGAATCATATTTTCTAGAGTAATTACGGTGTCGTCTGTTTTTTCTTGAGTGTTTTTGGCCCGTTGTTTATCCAAAAAAAATGTAAAAAGTGGAACTATGATGATTATACCTTTCATCTGGTCGTGAATCATGGAAAACGAAGACAGAATTTTGTTAAACAAAGTTGGGAACAGAGGATCAGAGAGAGAGATTTACAAGCACCATAATTATGAATCCGTCTGAAATATGACATAAGACTAGTGGGTCCCATGCATCTGAACAACTCTAAAATATATCGATTCAATATAATAACAAAAGAAGGAAGAATGAAGGGTAAGTTGAAGGGCATAGGAATTAGGAAACAATGCTACTCTAATCCATTGAAGAAGTGAATTGAGTAAAGTTAAGTGTAGATGGGGACATCAGTCCAAGCACCAGAGACATGGCCATTTTCACAAACAAAAGCTCGAACAACAGGCTGACCATCATCGTGATAGCCAAAGCCCCTCCTCAAACAAAACGCAGACAACAGATCCCAAGTCTGATGACAGTTACAGAAGGCGCAACCAAGATCGATCCTCTTCCTGTTTCCATCATTGATGGTCCTCCACACCCTGCTCCTCTTGAAGTTCTTGAACACACCTCTGAACAACCTGTAATTCCTCTTCTCTTCCACGTGGACGCACCCTGGCCACTCACAGATGTACAGCCAATCATGCCGAAACTGTCTCGCAAGAAGCTTGCTCCCCTGTTCTCTGCTCAGGTTCCGAGTCCCTGAAGCCAGATGCGATGATCTGCACACTTTCCTCCTCTTGTTGCACTCCTTCTTCTCAACCACCGACGATAACGGCGCTTGCTGAGACTCTACAGGATGCGATGCGGACTCGGTTTCGGTTTCGGTCTCGGTCTCGGAGGGATTGTAAACGGTGTCGAAGTAAAGGTCGTCGTAGAGGGACCAGTAGGAGTCAGAGGAAACAACGTCGTTGGAGGGAATGGGAGGGGCGGCGGGTGCTGTGGCGAGGGTGATGGGGAGGTCTGGGCCGAGCTCCCGTTGGAGGCCGAAGTCGGAGGTTTCGAGGAGGAGGCCAGCGTGGATGGGACCGGGGCAGCAGACGGAGAGCTTGTGGAGAAAGGCCCAATCTGCGGCGGTGGAAGTGGATGAAGAGGGGAGGAGATCGGAGGGGATAGTGCGGTGGCAGAGGGACTTGCAGCAGGAGGTGTGGATGAGGGAGCAGAATCTGGTGCATACGCAAGCGAGTGTTGCCCAGTGGCGAGGGTCATCTTCCAGAGTGTGGAAGATCTTGAGGATTATATCGTCGCTCAAGGCTCCGAACATTTTCGCCTTCAAACTCATTTTCTGTATCCAAAGGAATGGGATTGGGATTGGATTTGTAGCAAATGTGTACGTGTAGGTGTTACACTTTTATGCTTTATTAATGCATTCCCCTCCCCCAATTTCTTTTTCTATTTTTGCCTTTTTGGACACTACATTTCCTCTTACATCTCTCCTCGCCAACCAATCATTCACGTATCTCATTACTATATTACATAAATTATTAGAATCATTCTCATTTCATCTGTTTCTTCTTAAATTTGCCTTATTAACTAAGTAGTACTACATTTTTTTATTTTTTAAATATATCTTAATTCTCCCCCAATTTCTTTTCTATTTTTTGGACACTAATCTACGTCTACTGTTTTACCTCTCTCTTCGCCAACCAATCATTCACGTATCTCTATTCTATTTTCAAAAACATAAATAATTAGGATCATCGTCATTTTTCATCTTCTTGTACATAGGAGTGGCAACACTACCCGAACCCGCGGTACCCATTCCGCCTCTACCCACTACCCGCCCCCGCACTGGGACGGATTTTAACGGGGCGAGTTCTTGGACGGGGCGGGACGGGGTCGAGTTTAGGTTAAACCCGCCCCTACCCGCCCGGTATATATAATATATATGTAAATATATATTTTTTTAATATATAATATATGTAACATATATAACATAATTAATAAAATGATTAATATATATAAATTTTTACTTTAATTTATATTATGTATGTAAATGGTGGTTATATAATTTTTAAAATTTAATTTTATTTGTTGGATTTAATAATTATAGGGGCGGAGCGGGTACCCGCAGGGGCGGGTTAGGGTTTAACATTTTACAACCCGCGGATAGGACGAGGCGGGTTTGATGCGGGTTATTTGTAGGGCGGGGCGGGGTTGGGTAGAGCAAAAACCCGCCCCGTTACCACCCCTACTTGTACAGCCACTTGGGAATTAATCATTTTAGCTCAAGGGGTGCGGTGAGGATGGCGAAACAATTCAAAGAATAAGGATGAGGCTCATGACGCAAAAGCGAATTTAGGCCACAAGTGAGGGAAAGGAGAAGTGAGGTTCGGTCCTTTTTCGATGAAGAAAACAGCACATGATATGACATGAAAATACAACCACGCAAGGGAGGAGCCACCACATAGCTCGTCAAGTTCACATCATGTATGCTTATTGGGACGTTACGACAATCAACTTGTCCCCCACGTCCAACTACCACCTCAAATTCGTCTATGCCTATTCTTTAACTCCACGCCAACCACGTAACCACGTGCTTATCCAAGTAAAAACACCACTACCAAAAACACAAAGGACATAGCACAAGTGATTCCAGGATAACTTCAAAGGCAACACTAACCGCATGATGAAATCATGAATCTCTCGACCAATTTAGCTTAGACAAACTCAGTTAAGCACCATTGTGTACAACAGAACCGAATGCTAACTAATCGGGTGTCCAACGACTTATTTTAAGGATGGACTTCATTTGGAGGTTATGTTGAACCAGGAAAATAATGAAATATCGTAAACGCCTTATCCATTTCGGTGTTTGGTTTTGGTATAGGGGGGAAATCCCACGTTAAACCGGTCCTGAAATAGTAAAGCTTTGGTGCCCTAAAAATAAAGTGGGAACTGAGCAGTAAGTTCACAGAAGATAGAGTGACCAAGCCAAACATTCATGCATGAATAATGTTAAAGTACAATCATAATAGATTCAGGGAATTTGATATTCAACAGTCTATTACTAAAAAAAAACTAGGTCCAATCATCAAATTCTCCAAATAAATGACATGGAAAAACTCTAACGTTTAATTCAAAGGAGTTGAATCAACAACTTTAACCAAGCAGGTGCTCTCGATGAAACTGTCAATTCAAATAGAAAAGCTTCTGTGTCATTCACCTTCACCCACTTCTTCAACTGTAAAGATTGATAACAGTCAAAATTCACCTGCCCAGACAGAGACAAGTTAGATCCTCTTTTTTTTTTTGCAAAAAATTCAAACACTGTTGAGGATGCATCCATCGCCAAACAATCATTTGAAACTAGAAAGTGTAGCTACGGAAGGCAAAATCATTTAAGAGAAATAACAGACCGGGACAAACTCTTGCTCCTGCTCCTGCTTCTACTTGGACTCCTGCTAGCACTGCGTCTTTTTGGGCTTTTATTACGCTGGAATAAAAAAATCAATTACGGAAAGGAAAAACAAGGATCAGTATCCCATACACTATTTAAAACCTAAAATACATTTTCCGCCATATATATGGATCCCCACTACCCCAACACTTTGAAATACTATATTAGAAGTCATAAAATTCCTTCAGAAAAGCAAGACCTCAACTGTCGAAGTCTTCATGCTTGGCTTGACTCAAAAAACCAAGCATACCTACCATACTGTGCTGCGGTAAGACTAAAGGCAGGAAGCAGATCAACGTTTAATCAGGGAGTTTAAGAGAATTTACTCACCACAGGCAATGGAGACCTAGACCTTGATCGTGATCTGCAAAAGTTCCAGAAACAATAGAATTTAAAACCCACAAGTTCCCTTTATCAAATTTGATCCAACAGCCTTGATGCCTCTCCCAAGTCACAGTTGACATATCCAAGAGAGGGTAAAAGAACAAAATTGTAAAATATATAACAGTAGAACAGTGCCAAAAAGGAAGTTTTAGACATTCTAAGCTAATAATAAGATGGAAAACAAATATGAATAAAGCATCACAGAGTACGACACCAGTGGACTAGAGAGAAGAAATCTTCCCTACTGCACCACAAAATCCAGAGAATCCAGATAGGGCGTCCTATTGGCATGGCAAATCTTGAAGTCCATACTTTAATGAAATTTGTCCCTATTGCTCATTGGAGATGATTTCCAAATCCCAATTGCCTTAATACACAAGACATCCAGCTCTAAATAGCAATCCATGATCTCCTTGGTTCCCAATCTAGCACCCATGGACATTTACATGCTAAAAGCATTAGAACAAATGTACTATGAGGGTATCCAAAGTCTCCCATCTAAAAAACATCATACCTCTACAACAAATTGAATTGCACGCAATTGAACCAAATCCCACCAAGTTCCTAATTTCCATTTTCCAGTTTGCCGCAAGTATCCATATCTAATAAAAAAAACAAATGTATTTTCACAAAAACGAAGGAAAGTGAAAGTGAACACCTTGACTAGGAGGCATGTTTAGCCAGGTACCACACGAGCACACCATGAAGGGAAAACTGACAATGGGTGCATGGGAAAAAGGCAATGGTATGTGTGGGAAAATGAACAATTGAAAAGTTAACATTTTCTTGGCACAGGATCCCATGCCTTTTACAAGTAATAAAAGATAGGCATTGAATGGACAAGTTCCGGCCTTTGGTGCTTATCATCAACACAAATAACAGAATGTGAAGACAACTGACTTCAGCGGGACAGTGTAGTTGAAACTAAATTGTTAATCTAGAATTTAAAAACTCCATCTTAAATTACTTATATTTGGTTAATTACCAGAACCTTTATTACTCTACGTTCCCCCCAATTTCATAATAATAATAATGCCTTCTTATCTGACCCAAAAGGATGGATGGAGAGCTTTGGTCCTTGAACATAACTAAAAAGGTCTAAATGGGTTCTCCAGAAACTGAGATGACCAACAACAGTATCAATCAAAAGATACTTTAAAAGCTTTCCATCAAGGCATCAACACATTATGACATTAAGCGACAGAAAGTATACAAAGTAAAGAGATTGCATACCCTGATAAAGAACGAGACCTTGATCTTGAACGAGAACGGGAAGCAGATCTTGGTGGAGATTTAGCTGGTGACCGTGGTGAAGACTTCCCCTTTGGAGATTTGCTGCAGGAAGGACAAAAAGTAATGATTCAAGTATGAATCTAACATATAACAAGGATTCGTGTGGAATCTAAAATACATGCTGGACAGACCTTGGGCTCCGGCCCCGACTGTAGCTACGACTGCGGCTGCGGCTGCGGCTATAGCTTCTTCCTCTAGAATGAGATGGGCCACGACTAGGACTTCTAGAGGAATCCCGCCTTGAATCATATTCCCTCACCTACATAGATAAAAGAGAAAAATGTATAAGGGGAAAAAAATCGAAGCAGAAGGAGAATTCACTGGACAAAAATATAAAGTTTTCTGGATATCAAATTTAGGTCTTACCCGAACATAGCCCCTGGAAAATGCATTCCGAAACTCAGAGTCGTCAAGCTTCTTGATCTGCAGAAACACAAATAATCATTTAAACAAAACAAATATATAAGCTATTTATTGGGGATATGAGGATATCAAAGAGCAAAACTCATGACAATATAACATAAATATGTTCATTTGCATTTAGATAAACCCATATATTTAAGAATTAACAAGTAACTTACAGCATATTTCATGTCATCATAGTTTGTGTAATCCACAATCCCAGTAGTTCCTGCAAACCAACCATAAAACCCCATAAATCTTGAATAGATTTTTGAATGACTGATTAAAATAATGTCAGACTCTTCTTCTACAAGCTAAATGCCACTTTCTATAAGAAAACCAAGGAAAGAGAAATGAAGAACTGGACCCCAAAAGACAAACTCAAAATTAGGAGAAGCATTTTATTTGAATGTATAGGTACCTCTTCCATCATGGAAAACTTGGGAAAAGCAAACATCCCCGGCCTTTCGCATGTGATCCTGCATTCTTAACAATGATTATCTAAGCCCCCCAAATATCTGACAGATATGAAATAAGCACAATAGCTTACTTTAAGATCCTGCCATGAAGCAGAAGAGGGCAATCCAGTGACCAGAACTGCAGGGGATATGAAAGTAAATTTAGAAGCATATCAAATTCTCAAAAACAACTAATACAGGAACCAACAGTCTACACACCACGATATTCCGAGCGCCTAGATACCCCACGTCCACCTCGACCGTTGCTGTGACTACTATATCGATCTCTCGAAGATGAATGACCACGCCCTCCATGTGCAGGCTCCACCTATAAGGATACAATTTTAAATAACATTAACAAGACAATGCAGCTACGCCACTTTTTATAGATGTCATTACATTTGCAATATGATCACTGTAAGTGTGTTGTTGTGAGCAAAAACTAACCCTCAAGCGGTGGCCATCAAAATCATATCCATCACGCCCTCGAATCGCATCCTCAGCATCTTGATAGTCTTCAAACTGCATGAATCATTACTCAATTAGAATAAAGGGGGAAAAAGAAAGGGAATTTGTGTCAAACTACATTACTCCAAGCTCACCTCCACAAATGCATAGCCAGGAGGCCTTGGCGGAACCTTGAGATCAATGTGAGTTATATGTCCATACTGAAAAGTGAATTTTATAAGTAAACAAAGGAGAAAGAAGTAAAATACTTAACCGAGACATGCACAAAACATTAACTGCGCTTGAATAAGAGGGAAACTACACTACTTGGATATGGAATTAGCAATTTATTGACATCAAGAATACATCCAAGATCCTATTCCTACCTACAGTAAACTTCTTCATATCAGAAATCCCCAAATACTTCCACAAGAACCTATTCTAATTCAGCGACGGGCATTTGCCTCCCCTAACTTACCAGTTACCAGAATTCCAGAAGAATGAAAATAGCAAAGTACCTTTGAAAACAAATCTTCTACTTCTCTTTCACGAATATCACCAGGGAGGTTCCCAACGTAGACTGTTCTGCTCCCACGCCTACTCATTTTCAATCTGCGGCAATAAAATAATCGAAAAATAAGGAACAACAATAAAACTGAAAGGTGAATAGAAGACCTAAAATTAAGCTAATTCAGCCAGCAATTTCAATTCTCAGCAGAATAAAAACAGAACATCGAAAGGGAGAGAATAAAGAGGAAATAAAATTGTACAATTGAATTGGAGAGAGGGTATAGAGACTGTTGGGGGCGGAGAAGGGTTGAAATGGGCGAAAGGGATTTTATTTTACCTCTGATGATGAGACGGAATTAGGGATCGGTAGGTTTGCAGTGGATGGCCTCCAGGTTAGGGTTTTTCAATTTTGAGAGGAGAGGGAGAAGCGGATGGGTGCGCGCCCGCTATGCGTTGTGGTGATAGTAAAGTGTGGTTTCGGTACGGAGGCAAAGTAAAAAAAAGAAAAAATATATCTACGATGACGCCTTCAACTATCAGATATTTATGCCCAGCCCCCCGCACGCCCACGGCTTTCTGCACGTCACACTATTTTGTATTTTCACATTCCACTTTCCGCTACCATTTTTTTAGTGTTTTTAGCGTTATTATTTTAATAAAAAAAGATTTTTTTAATTAAAAAATATTTTTTATTTTTTGGTGTATTTAGCAAATTTTTAATAATAAAAATAAAAAGTACTAAAAAAATATTTTTTAAAAAAATTATAATTTATATCTTTTTTTAAAAAAATTTAAAAAAAAAGATGTTTTTCGTATAATAAATAAAAAAAATATTTTTATATTATTATATCCAAATATAATTAATAGATAAAAAAATATTTGACATAGATACCAAAACATAAAATTAATTTTACTTTTTCATAAAATCTTTTAAAAGAAGATAACTAAAAAAAAATCTTTTCTTAAAAGCTCACCAAATAAGTCCTTATTGTAATTTGCTAGGTAGACCATGGTTTTTGTGAACAATGGACTCTAAAATTGACGTAAAAACATACTACATTCTCAAATTATCTAACTAAATCTTAATATTATGATAACTATTCGTACATCTAATGAATTGAACATCTGATATATTCATTGTTCACATTGTTTAATATTTTTATTGTCTATCTATATATTCATACCCTGACCCAATAAATAGGGCCCTGGATTCAAGTAAAGAAGCCCAACCCAAAGGGGTTGGCCCTCCCCCAGTACCAGCCTTCATCCCCAGAAGTTGGTACTGAACACGACCTGCTCCAAAGAAGTCGGATACGAGGGTTAGCTGGCAGATAACACTCATTCGAATGAGTAACTGCCCCTAGAAACTCTCTAACCACTTCATAGAGCCATATCTTAACCTCCCTAAGATATGGGAACGGTTATCCACCTAAAAAGGTGGCACTACTTCAGCGGTGGTTATTGGTTCACCACTATAAATACCCTGACATCCCTCAGGTATCACTAAGTCCCAATACATTCTCAACTTGCTCACACTCTTGCTAACTTAAGCATTGGAGTGTCTTTGCAGGTACCACCCCCCATTCTTCCACACACACAAGTCGGACGGAGGAACACCGGGTTTCAGGATCGCTCGATAGTCACCTCCCTCGCGCGTTTGGGCCAACCAACGTCATCCGGCCCACGAATCTCTGGTTACCCACCGTAACATTGGCGCCGTTGCCGGGGAACCGAGAGATCAACCAGTGATGGCGGATAGATCCCCTGAAGAGGGTCATGTGGAGACAGATTCTGAACAAGAGAATCTGAACACTGGAAACAATGAAGCAGATCAGAACCTCCACCAGGAAGCTAATGATCAAAATAAGGAAGGCACCTCCGGAATCAAAAATCCGAAGGTGAACTCCTCGGAGGGGCGCGAGTCAGAAAAAGAAGGACCCCCTCTCGCTAGTGAGCTTATGGGACTAATCCATAGCCGCCTCGAGCAGCTAGAACAGGAGCGGGAACGACAAAGGGAAGCTGAAAAGAACCTAAAAGAGGAGATGGAGCGACGAAAAGAGTTAGAAAGAAAACTCTTAAAGTTAGAATCCTCCTTCAAAGGTCGGAATTCCCACGGCGATAGAGAAGATTCTCCCTTAGGAGAGAAAGATCCGTTTAGCGAGGACATAATGAGGGCAAAAGTTCCGAGAAACTTTAGAAGCCCCGATATGGACCTCTACGATGGAACCACCGATCCAAAGCATCATCTGAGCAACTTTAAAAGTCGGATGTATCTGACCGACGCTTCTGACGCTACGCGATGCAAAGCTTTCCCGACAACCTTGTCAAAAGCAGCGATGAAGTGGTTCGACAGTCTCCCTCCGAGGTCAATTACCAGTTTTGAAGACCTCTCAAGAAAATTCTTGATGAGGTTCTCCATCCAGAAGGACAAAGTAAAACATGCACCAAGCCTCCTGGGAATAAAACAGGAGGTCGGGGAGTCCTTACGGGCCTATATGGAAAGATTCAACAAAGCATGTTTGGAGATTCAAGACCTGCCCACCGAAGCGGTCATCATGGGGCTAGTCAATGGTCTTAGAGAAGGTCCCTTCTCACAGTCCATATCAAAAAGACACCCCGCCTCTTTAAATGATGTACAGGAAAGAGCTGAAAAGTACATCAATATGGAAGAAAACGCTAGGCTAAGAGACCCGAGTTTGCGAATCGGGCACCCTCCCTCAACGAAAGAAAGGGAGAGGGAAGCGAAGAAGAAGGAAGAACTCGGCCTTGATAGGCCAAGAAAATATCACTCTTATACTCCATTGAAAGTTCCTGTAGTGGATGTATACAGAGAAATTTGCAATACTGAAAGGCTGCCTCCCCCCAGACCCATCAAGAATAAAAAAGGGGGGAGCCGCAGTGATTACTGCGAGTACCATAAGATATATGGACACCCCACAAACGACTGTTACGACCTTAAAAATGTGATAGAAAAGCTAGCCAGAGAAGGTCGGCTTGACAGATATCTCATAGAAAGGTCGGACGGTCATGGAAAAAGAAAACGAGAAGATACGGATAGAAGAGACCCACCACCACAAACTCCGGAGAGACATATCCATATGATCTCAGGAGGATTTGCGGGAGGGGGACTCACAAAATCCTCTCGAAAAAGACATCTCAAGAGAGTCTACTAGGTCGAAGAGGGGTCCTCCGATCTTCCGACCATTTCATTCACAAAGGAAGACGGGCGAGGAGTAATCCCTGGGCACGATGACCCAGTGGTAATTACCATAATCCTGGCAAATGCCCATCTACACAGAACCCTAGTAGACCAAGGAAGTTCAGCAGACATCCTCTTTAAGCCCGCTTTCGACAAACTAGGTTTAGATGAGAAAGAGTTAAGAGCCTACCCCGACACATTGTACGGATTAGGTGACACGCCGATAAAGCCACTAGGATTTTTACCCCTCCACACCACCTTTGGAAAGGGGGAAAAATCAAAGACTCTGAGTATAGACTTCATAGTCATCGACGTGGGGTCGGCTTATAATGCTTTAATCGGTAGAGCTACCCTTAATCGACTCGGAGCGGTGGTATCGACGCCCCACCTCTGCATGAAGTTCCCGACCTCGTCGGGGATAGCAACGGTGAGGGGAGATCAGAAGTTGGCAAGGAAGTGCTACAATGAAAGCCTAAACCTGAGAGGAAAAGGCAAAGAAGTCCACACAATAGAACTCGGGGGAGCAAGGGTTAAAGAAGAGCTGCGACCACAGCCCGGGGGAAAAACTGAGGAGATTCAGGTCGGTGAAGAGGAAGGGAAAAACACTCACATAGGAGCCAACCTAGGGGAAACCCTAAGACAAGGGTTGACTAAGCTCCTAAGAGATAACTCCGATCTCTTCGCCTGGAAGGCCTCCGACATGCCTGGGATAGATCCCGAGCTCATGTCTCACAAGCTCTCGGTCTACTCAGGGTCCCGACCTGTACAACAAAGAAGACGCAAGCTCGGCCCAGAGCGAGCCCTAGTAGTAGAAGAGCAAGTGCAGGCGCTCCTAGAAGCCGGCTTCATCAGAGAAGTCAAATACCCAACATGGCTAGCCAATGTAGTACTAGTCAAAAAACAAAATGGTAAATGGAGAATGTGCGTCGACTACACCGACTTAAATAAGGCATGTCCCAAGGACCCTTATCCACTACCAAGCATTGACGCCCTAGTGGACTCTAGCTCGGGGTATCAATACCTGTCATTCATGGACGCTTACTCAGGATATAACCAAATCCCGACCTCTCACAAGTCTTTGACACCCTAAGGTCGCACGGGATGAGACTAAATCCTGCAAAGTGCGCCTTCGCAGTGGAGGCAGGAAAATTTCTAGGATTCATGCTAACACAAAGAGGGATCGAAGCCAATCCCGACAAGTGTAGAGCTATCCTAAGAGATGAAAAGCCCGACTTGTTTGAGAGAAGTCCAACAGCTGAATGGCCGACTAGCAGCTCTCTCCAGATTTTTGGCAGGATCAGCATTAAGATCCCTTCCACTGTTCTCCCTACTAAAAAAGGGGCACCAGTTTGAGTGGACCCCCGAATGCGAGGAGGCGTTCCAGGAGTTCAAAAAGTTTTTGAGCCAACCTCCTATCTTGACCCGACCTATAGCCGGAAAAGACCTCATCCTATACCTCTCCGTGGCAGACAGGGCTGTCTCAGCAGCCTTGATAAGAGAAGATGAGGTCAGACAACACCCAATCTACTTCATCAGTAAAGTTCTACAGGGCCCTGAGCTAAGGTATCACAAATTAGAAAAGTTTGCCTACTCCTTAGTAATAGCCTCTCGAAGGCTACGGCCTTACTTTCAGGCTCACACAATAAGAGTCCGCACGAACCAACCCATGAAGCAAATCCTCCAAAAGACGGATATTGCAGGAAGAATGGTACAATGGGCAATAGAGCTCTCCGAGTTCGACTTAAAGTATGAAACTCGGACGGCGATTAAAGCCCAGTGCCTCGCCGACTTCATTGCTGAATATGCAGGGGATCAAGAGGACAAACCGACTACCTGGGAACTCTACGTGGATGGGTCCTCCAATAAAACAGGAAGCGGCGCAGGCATAATATTGGTAGATGAAAGGGGAACCCAGATAGAAGTTTCCCTCAAGTTCGAATTCCCAGCTTCAAATAATCAGGCAGAATACGAAGCCTTGATCGCAGGATTGAAGCTGGCTGAAGAAGTCGGTGCCACGAAAGTGATGGTATACAGCGACTCCCAGGTGGTGACCTCCCAAATAAGTGGGGAATATCAGGCAAAAGACCCAACTATGAAAAAGTACTTGGAGAAAGCCTCGGAGCTCCTGGGGCGCTTTGCAGAAACCGAGGTGAAACACATAACTCGGGATCTAAACAGCAGAGCAGACGCCCTATCCAAGCTAGCAAGTACCAAGCCAGGAGGAAATAACAGAAGCCTGATTCAAGAGACTCTCCAGGAACCTTCAGTGGTAAAAATGGAAGACACACTAGAAGTCCTTGAAGTGGTCGGATTAAACCTCGGATGGATGAACCCCTTAGTCGAATACCTAAAATTCGACATCCTCCCTAAGGAAGAAAAAGAAGCCCAAAAAATTCGAAGGGAAGCACAACACTATACCTTGGTGAAAAATGTTCTCTATAGAAGGGGGATATCAACACCATTGCTAAAGTGTGTGCCGACCTCAAAAGCCACCGAGGTGTTGGAGGAGGTACATAGTGGAATCTGCGGGAATCATCTTGGAGCCAGGTCATTGGCCAGGAAAGTGATCCGAGCAGGATTCTACTGGCCAACCTTACAGAAAGATGCCACAGAATTTGTGAAAAAGTGCCAGCCATGTCAAATGCATGCAAATTTCCACGTGGCTCCCCCAGAAGAGCTCATTAGTATCACTTCTCCATGGCCCTTTGCAAAATGGGGAATGGATTTGTTAGGTCCTTTTCCCCAGGCGCCAGGACAAGTTAAATACCTAATAGTGGGAATAGATTACTTCACAAAGTGGATAGAAGCAGAACCACTGGCCACCA
Organism: Arachis hypogaea; assembly: GCF_003086295.3. Lineage (NCBI taxonomy): Eukaryota > Viridiplantae > Streptophyta > Magnoliopsida > Fabales > Fabaceae > Arachis > Arachis hypogaea. The sequence continues at coordinate 11,511,546 of NC_092051.1, forward strand.
TCACAGCACAAAGAAGTCGGAGGTTCCTCTACAAAAATATAATCACAAGGTATGGGATACCTTATTCCATTACCACAGATAACGGAACCCAGTTCACCGACTCCACCTTTAGAAGCCTGGTAGCCAGTATGAAAATTAAACACCAATTCACCTCGGTGGAACACCCACAAGCCAATGGGCAAGCCGAAGCAGCCAACAAAGTCATTCTGGCAGGGCTGAAGAAAAGGTTACAAGAGGCGAAAGGAGCTTGGGTTGAAGAGCTCCAACAAGTACTATGGGCTTACAGAACAACCCCCCAATCCGCCACTGGAGAAACACCCTTCCGACTAGTCTATGGCGTAGAAGCCATGATCCCAATAGAGGTCAATGAGCAAAGCCCAAGAGTGATTTTCCACGACGAGATCAGGAATATACAGGGGCACAAAGAAGAGCTCGACTTGCTCCCTGAAGTCCGAGAAGAAGCTCAGATAAGAGAAGCAGCATTGAAACAAAGGATGACTACAAGGTACAACAAAAAAGTCATTCGAAGGAGTTTCACCCCAGATGACTTAGTCTTAATCAGAAACGACATTGGAGTCAACAAATCTGGGGAGGGAAAGCTCGCTGCTAATTGGAAAGGACCATACAAAGTCAAGGAGGTCTTAGGAAAAGGCTATTATAAGGTGACCGACTTAGGTGGCACCGAGTTACCAAGGTCATGGCATGCTTGTAACATGAAAAGGTACTACAGTTAAAAGCGAACTCTACTCCCTGATGTACTCTTTTCCCAGCTTCATGATTTTTTCCCAGAATCAAAGGGTTTTTTCTGAAGAAGGGTTTTTAACGAGGCATCATAGTAGGGACTAAGGGAAATAAATTATCAAAAGCCCTTAGTAGCAACAAGGTACCTCCTCGATTAATAAAGATCTCTTTCATTTTAAATATCTCTTTCAAATTCCCTTTTTATTTTCTTTCTACGAAACGCGCCGATTTAAGCTCGACAAAACGTGAAAATCCCATGAACCGACCTAGATGGTCGTCAGGATAAAACGACGAGGTACAAGTCGGCGTAAAGAGGCTATAGAAGTCGGTCATGATAAACTCGGAAGCAGTCCGACTCATAAGTCGGAAAACGCAGCCGAGTAAAGATAAAATGAATCGCAAAAGTAGCCTAAGTCACGAAAAACTCAATAAAACAAAATTGAGTACTAAGAATAACAAAAAGAGATAAGGAAAAACTAAGAAAAAATAGTAAGGCTGCCTTGAAATTCAGAAAAGCAGGCAAGCCTCAAAGAAAAGTTTTTCTAGAAAGGATCAAAGAGTCAAGAGAACCACGAACAGAAAAAAGCATGCACACATAAGGTAACTCAAAACCCTTATCCAAAAAGGGCATTTATTTAACGCTAAATTAAACCCCTATTAAAAAAGGGGCATTACTGTTTTGTTTACGGCCTTAAAAGGCCAAAAAATTGTTCAAAACACCAACAAATAAATATAAAGAGTTTAAAAAAAGAGGGGCCCACAGGCCGGGCCCCGATAGCCAAAAATCACTTTTTTAGAAGATCACCACCAGCAGAGTCAGGGGGAACGCCAGGAGCAGGAGTCGAAGAAGAAGTCGGAGGAACGGTAGAAGAACTCGGAGCGTCCTTAGAGTGAGGAGGGGACTCTATGATCCTTTGCCCCCGAGTCTTTAAATCAGACTCAGACTCCACTATGGGGACAGGAGGATCCACGATGGCACCATCAATAACAATCTTATCAGGGTCCAAAGGAGAAAGGTCCAAGTCAGGAGCAATAACTCCGACCTGTTCCTTGAAAATCCTCCAGGCCTCATCAGCACCATCCGCAATAGAGTCCTCCAACTCGGTATAGGCCTTCCGAGCGTTCAGCAAGTCATTTTTTACAGACACAAGATCAGCAAACAAACTGTTGTAGCTGGCTTGCGCTGCTTTCCTCAAATCCATCTCCATGTTGCATTGGGCTTGCAACTTCTTCCCCTTCTCTCTGAGGTTGTCCCTCTCCTTCGTCAGTTTGGCGACTTTCCCCTCCAACTCCTTCTCATGCTCCTGATATATACGAAGCCTACCCTCCAGCTCCTCGACCCTCGAGGTCGTCCCTAAAGAGCTGATGGGAGTCTTCTCAAATATATCCAAGAGTTTGCCACAAACCCCCGCCGTCTTGAGACTCTCCTCAACCACAGTAGTGAGGTAGTGCCGAACAGAAACATCATCCATACTCATACGAGCATGAGGATAGATGTTCTTTCGGACGAACGCAAGAGCGTCCGCCTCACCAGAAGCGCCAGACTCTAAGGTCTTGCGCTTCTTTGGCTCTGGTTCGGGAGTAAGTCGGACGGGAGGGGGTGGCAGAGAAGAAGCAGAGGAAGAAATTACAATAGGTTGAGAAGGAGTCCCAACGTTCCGAGGAGGAGGAGGGGGAGAGACAACCGTCCTAACACCTCCAGACCTGGCTCGAGACTTTGCCTTGGCTTCCTGAACCCTCTGGTAAGATCCTTGAGCGTTTTTCTTTGCCATCTCTACAAAAACAAATTAGTAGCTAAAATCAGACAAAGTCGGTAAAAGAAATTGCAAGTCGGAAATAAGCGAGAAACGCAAAAAGCTACCTAATTGTGACTGGACAAAGGTCGGCGACCCCTGGAGAAATTTTTTAGTATCCAAGTATGGGGCCCTCCCCCACGCTTCTCGGAGGAACCCCACAATGGCTGCTTCTACCTCATTTAAGTCATCCAGACCATATTTCTCGCAAGGGGAGGCCTCCAGCCAATATAAAGGAAATCGAGGAGAAGAATGATCATCCAGGAAAAAGGGATGGTGACCCTCTACAGCTTGCACTTTGAAAAAGTAGTTCTTGAAGTCATGAAAGGACTCGTCAAAAAGGGTAAAAAGTCTCCGACCTTGTATGGCTCGGAACGACACCCACTGTTGTTTATTGTTTAGCCCACTGAAGGGTTTTGTCATATGAAAAAGATGGAAAAAAAATCTTTAAAGAAGTCGGGAACTCTAAAGCCTGGCTGATAAATTGATAAATTTTCAAAAAACCCCAAGAGTTGGGGTGAAGCTGGGTGGGAGCGACTCGACAGTGATGCAAAACAGATATCTCAAAATTTGAAAAAGGAAGAAAAACACCCAAACGGGTGATCATGCATTCATACATAAAGAAAAAATGAGGGGCCGCCTCATCGACTCTTCCAAAACAAACCCGGTCTTCAGGACCCGGGACTACCAATTCATATTTTGGTTCGTCATCCTCAGAAGTACAAATTCTGTGATGAGTGCGAAGGTTGGTAATGAACTCAGAATCGACTGAGGGCTCCTCCCCTAGGACCGTGACATCAACCCAGTGAGAGAGAGCATCTACAGAAGCCATTTCTTTTTATAAAAAAAGGGGGGTAACAAAACCTACAAGGGGAAAAGAAAAATCACCAACACGGTCTCTAAAGGGAGGAGGATGCGAAACTAAAGTCTATAAATCAAATTTATCTACTAAGGCATATTAAAGAACTAACCTTTATCCGGAAATAAGGGTTGGAAGCAAAAAGCCTTCGAAGACGCAAGAACGCAGCACGAACGAATGCAAGAAAAATTTGAAAGATCGCAGAAACGAAACAACGAAAGAGAGGGAAATTATTTATAAGAACGTTAGGGGCATAACGGTAAAATCGGGGCAATCATTAATGAAGATGCACCATTACCAAGGCTATTAAATCCCTACGCACACCTCTAACGGACACGACGCTTGATTGGACGTAACTGTCAGAACCAAAAGGTCACGAAAAATCACGTCGGTTTTCAAACCATCACGTCGGTCCTCTCACAAATCGGCTATGACCCCGAGTTGAATACTCGAACCCAACTCTTAAAAATAAATTGGGCTCGAGTAGGGGCACTGTTCATACCCTGGCCCAATAAATAGGGCCCTGGATCCAAGTAAAGAAGCCCAACCCAAAGGGATTGGCCCTCCCCCAGTACCAGCCTTCATCCCCAGAAGTCGGTACTGAACACGACCTGCTCCAAAGAAGTCGGATACGAGGGTTAGCTGGCAGATAACACTCATTCGAATGAGTAACTGCCCCTAGAAACTCTCTAACCACTTCATAGAGCCATATCTTAACCTCCCTAAGATATGGGAACGGTTATCCACCTAAAAAGGTGGCACTACTTCAGCGGTGGTTATTGGTTCACCACTATAAATACCCTGACATCCCTCAGGTATCACTAAGTCCCAATACATTCTCAACTTGCTCACACTCTTGCTAACTTAAGCATTTGAGTGTCTTTGCAGGTACCACCCCCCATTCTTCCACACACACAAGTCGGACGGAGGAACACCGGGTTTCAGGATCGCTCGATAGTCACCTCCCTCGCGCGTTTGGGCCAACCAACGTCATCCGGCCCACGAATCTCTGGTTACCCACCGTAACACTATACTTTTTTTTATTTTATATATATTTAGCTAATATTTATTTTTAAAGTCATCAATGAAAAAAATTTATATAAAAAATTATAAGATTTATTTTTTTAATACATATGTTATATATTTATTAAAAGAAATTTTTTTAAAATGTATTAGTAACAAAACATTTTTCTTTAATACAATGGAAATTAATTTTTAAAGTTTAATTGATTCCATATCGACCAAAAATTGATAATATAAGAAAGTAAAAATGTAATCATCCTTACTCCTTAGATTATAAAAACACGTGATCGGATTTTTTATTACTTTTACGAAAAATAATATTTTTAAAATTTATTAGGTGTTATTAAGTTGTTTAAAAAAAGAATTTTTTTTTATTTTTTAGGTGTTTGACAAAATTTTAATAGTAAAAATAAAAATTTTAAAAATAAAAAAATATTTTTAAAAGCTATAATTATATATATTTTTTAAATTTATTTATAAAATTAATAATGGATAAAATATTAAATTGGTTTCCTACGTTTGGACGTAATTCTATTTTGGTCCTTAAGGTTTAAATGTCCTATTTGAATCCAAAAAAGTTTTATTTAGTTTTAATGTAGTCTCACCGTGAGGTTAAAGTTAAATAATTAACGGAATGTCCTACATGACAGCAGTACAAGAATAAGGTTGATAATCGGAAGTACAAGTACAAGCTCCAGAGGCGGTCGATAATCTGATTGACCTTGTTCTTATAATGCTAATTATTTAACTTTGACATCACAATAAGACTACATTAAAGCTAAATAAAACTTTCTTTTAGATTCAAATATGACTTTTTAAACCTTAAGGACTAAAATAGGATTACCCTCAAACGTAGGAGACCAATTTAATATTTTTTTTACCCAATAATAAAATATTTTTAACATAATAAAAAAACAAAAAATATTTTTATATTTGTTTTGTCGATTTTTTAGCAAATCGATGGTGGTTCGATTCTAATAGTATAGGAGCGAAATCTACCCCTCTTTTGCGTACCAGTTTTCTAGAAGTGCATCAAAGACCCTCGAATTAGACAGAATTAGAGAAAATGACTGAAGAAACAACAAGTAAATAAAAGGTTTTGAAAATAAGAATGACTGAAATCGAAATGGTTTGCATTGAATTTAAATAAAGCAATAACAATGCGAGAATGTAAATTTGAACAAGGAAATTAACTGTTGTTTGAAAGATAAATTTGCAAGTAAAGTAAAGTTTGCAGAAAATATAAATGAAAAATGAAAACAAGTGGAAGGAACCCTACAGAAATTTGACTCGAAGCAGACTCAGAAAGTCACTAAGAGTGAGATGTGAGTGTGCGTGACTAATTTTTGAAACGAAGTTCCAACCTCGGTATCTTCAAACCTTATAGTATTTATAACCATTTCCGTAACCGATCAATTCGAAGTGACACTCCCGCATGTGCAAAAATGTGGGTAACCTGTTCCCACTCTTTCCCTGATCTGACGATTACAGAATAATCTTCGATTTCCAAAAATCTTCGATCTTCTTTACTCGAGTAACTCCTCGATTTGCTGAACTAATCAAACTCTTACTTAATGTCCCTAAAATACGTCTCCTTCAACACCAACTTCTCTTCCAAAAACTTACTTAATAATTTGAACTTCTCCTTCGAATTCAATAATTTTTTACCAACAGTATTATTTGTATCCAATTATAATTGTTAGATAAAAAATATTTTTACTTACGATATCCAAAACATAAAATTTTTGTTTTTCTAAAAAATCTTTTTAAGAGATCAGTAAAAAAATTTCTTTTTGTAAAAACTCACCTAAATAAACCCTTAATATGAAGTTAAAATAATTTAAATTTTGATATAAATAATCTTGATAAGTTTTAGAATAATTTACATCTTTTTAAATAGTTGATTATTTAAGAAGCATTAGTTAGTTTGTTATTTCAATCATGTTGGTGGCATCCAACTTAATCAAAATACTGTTGTTGGTGATGTTTCTCTTCTCTCTGTTTTTCTTTTTGGTAGAGCCCAGGCAACAAGAAAAAGAAAATGTAAGACTTCATGTAACTGTCTCACTCAACACTTAAAAAGAGCTCAATATCTCGATAAAAGAATTTGATCTTTTAATCCGTTGATTTTCTCCGTTAATGGGATTATAATCCATTTAAGCATTTTGTCCGCAGCTCAAAAGATGCACGCTCATAATTTAATTTGCAGTCCGAAGTCGACCTTTCAATTATTCCACACAAAAACGATGCCCACAATGTTGAAGGGATAAAAAGGAGCGCACACTGAACTTGCAGGAACACCGATCCAAGAAAAAATTACACTGTTTTATCATAATATTTATTCAAAAGCTTAAATTGATAACTGATTGAGTGCTAATGATGTCCTTTAACAGCCTCATCTTCCTTATCTTTCCTAGCAGCAGCTCTTATTTTGCGCTGTTCTTCCTTGTAAATCCTGTTTCTTCGTCGAAACTGCAGGAAACAATAAAAACCAAAATAAGTGATCACACATGTCATAACTCATCACACAAATTTACTTCAGAGTGGCACTGAAAACAAGCCTTGTATCCAACCCAATACACTTATGTTACATTATTTTCACGAATTTAAATCCTCTAAATTTTGAATTTTTACTTTAGAGGGTAAAGTGTGATCTCTCACCCTTGAACAGTTTCTCTCTCATATTTTTTTTTGGTCTCACCTATGAAATAAATGGTGAGAGATCACACTTTACCAACGTAAAATTCAAATTTAGAGGATCCAAATCCGATTTTCACAATGCTGAGGCAAAGTAAATTCACAGCTTTTTCATTTTGTTAAGACTTGGCATTCTCAATTGATATTAATACCTCAACCAAAATGCCAGAAATACATTTTCCACCAAAGTAAGCTTCAAGAGAAAATATTTTAAGGATAAGGTTATAATTACAGTACTGTTATATGCTTAAAATTAGATACTCGATCCTTATTATCATTATTATTTTTTAAAATCCCAAATGAGCTAACAATTTTCAATTTCCACCCATATTTTGGTTCTTCCCAAAAGCACACCTCTTCTGTTCACCACTCCCGATGTATGGGATATTTTATTTTTAAAAAATGAAAGAAGCACTCAAAAGACTAACACTAAAAGTATACATCTAGTTCAAGAGCTACGTTTGAAGCAATTTAACTAGAGACGGAAAACAAGGAATTGACGATAATGGAGCCATGGTACCTGATTATAAGTTTAAAACATTCACAATGATAAGCATGAATGGATTGCTTTAAACAGTTCATGAATGCAAGAGAAGAACAACTTCAAACATCACTCAACGCAATGTCTATATACTATTTCTGTCATTCATAAACCAAGTATATTTGTTTTATGTCAGCAATACTCATCATATGTACCATATGTGAAATTTTCACAAGCTTGGGATTCACGAGGCATACTAGAATGAAAATAAGTCCGATAATCCTTAAGCATCTAATCAAATAGCTAAACAGCACTGTATGATAAATTCAATTAACACAACAAATCTCTGAAATCATCCTATAATCATCAGCATTATACATCCTAGAGTAGTGTGTTGAAGTAAAACTATAAGAGAACTAAATATGATCCTTTAATAATTTTAAGCCATTCAGTTTAGCCTAATAGCTAGCAGAGGATAAGCCATTATCCATTGTTAATGGAATATAAGCAACTTGATATAAGCCATTATCCATTGTTAATGGAGTATAAGCAACTTGATATATATTATGTAAAAGAACTTTACTCTAAAATAAACCTACAGCAAACCCAAGGAAATCCACTGTCCCTGGCCAAATCAAGAATAAAATGGAAGGCAACAAAATGAAGCACGAAAGAAATCAGAGAAGCCGAAGAGATCAGCACAACTCTGCTGTGTCGATATCAACTCAAAGACTGATATGGAATGTATGATTGCTAAAGGGAAAAGACATAATTACAGTTATACCAATATCCCAATACAACATAAATGTGGAAACAGGGCAAAAACACAGGATTTGAAGTGCAATATAGAAATATCATAGTATCGCTTTATTCACCATGTCTAAATGGATTGGAAACTCATGACCATGAGAATTGATAACATTACGAAGAGTAGCATAATTTATCGGGCATGCTCTGATTTTGTGCCCCATAGTACCTGCCTTGGGCGATTTATGAAACCGCTACTTAACAAAATGACCAAAACATGAAGATAACAGATAATATAAAGGCTTAAAGATCTGAAAGCGCAGCACGAATGAAAGTGGAATTGAATAGAGTAATTGGGAATTAGGGTTTTGGAGAATGAAAGAGGAAGGAAGGAAGCAATGAAGAACGAAACAGAAGAACAATAATAATAATAAGAAAGAAAGAAGACCTCTTTGGAGTGATGGAGGCACTCGAGGTAGTCCTCGCGGAGGAGCTCGCAGTCCTTGGGCTCACGGCAGCGAGACATGCATTCGCTGAAGTCAATCCAGAAATCATAGCAACGACCTTTGTTCCCATTGATTCCCCACCCTGACGCCATCCTCACTCAGATCTCTCCTTCACTCTCCTCCTCTGCTTTGCTTTCTTTCTTCTCGCTACTCAACAATGCCTCTGATCTCCTTCACTCTCCTGCTTCAAACCACCATCACCATTACCTCACCCTAAATTACCAAAATGCCACAACCGTTTTCCCCTTCTTCAGTTCTTCTCCCTTTTATCCTCGCCTTATTTATTTATTTATTTATGGGTTAACGAACAAAAATACTCCCAAATTACTTAAATGCTTACAAAAATATACTTAAATTTTATTATCAACAAAAATATTTTTAAATAATTTTAAAATACAATAAAAATATTCATCAGTAAATATATATTTTTAAAATATATTTTGAAGATTGAATTTTAATGTAATTTTTTACAAATATAATTATAAAAATAAGATATTATACTTAAAATTTGGTAATTTTTCGTTAAGTGTATTTTTTTTGTTAACAACTAATAATACTTTTAAAAAATCACAAAACAATATATACTTAATAAAAAATTATCAAATTTTAAAAATAATAATATCTCATTTTTCTAATCATGTTTATAAAAAATCGCATCAAAATTCAATCTCTAATGTATGTTTTGAGAAATATATATTTAATATTAGTTTTTTTCAATGTTCTGAAAACCGGTTCGAACCGGCCGGTCGAACCGGTCGAACCGGGAACCGTTAACAAATACGGTTCGGACAGAAGGCAAAATCGCTAAATTTAAGAACCGAAATTGAACCGCCGAACCGGCCGGGAACCGGTCGGCCGAACCGAACCGTGACCCGGCCGGTTTTTTAAATTTTGTCAAAAACGATGCGTTTTGATCCAGAAACCAACCCTAGCCTTCAGTCTTCGGTCTCCTCACTCTTCAGTTCACTCCCCTGCAGCCCTCCACTCTCGAGCCTCCACCCTGCAGCCCTCCACTCTCGCCTCTCGCACTCAGTGGCCACGTATGCAGTCTCTACCTCGAGCCACCGCCGCCGTCGCAACACCTCCATCGAAGTCACTCACCGTCGCAAGTTCGTGGAGCCAGCTTGGAGATTCGCGCAGCCCTTTCCGTCGAAGTTAGCCGTGGAAATCGCAGCCACCGCCACCACTCCTTGTCGTTGCGCAGTGTCGTCCTGAGTGACCTGAAGCCCTTGCCCCTGTCTCGAGCCCCATTCCTGATTCCTCAGTCTCATACATACTCTCATTATTTCTCCCCAAAACACAACCCTAGCCTCCATCGCGCCCCCGTTGGTCGCACTGTCGCCGCCTGGTTCGTCGTGATCGTTCTTCAATCCTCCTATTTCGTGGTGTTCGAAGGCCCTTCCATTCCCCCAACGCCAATCCTCCTACTGATTAATGATAAATTGATACTGGTTTGTACATGCTTTTATTTTTTTCTGCTGTTAAATTTTGTTAAAGTTTCTTGATTGTACTCATTGCCTAAAGGAATACTTGTATCACATAGCTCACTACTAGTGCCTGCTGTTCGTGTTTATTTTTTTGTTCATAAATTATCAAATTATATTGATTATTGAATGGCTTTTCTCACTACTGCTATGCTGTGTTGTACCCTGGTTTGTGTCTTCTTCGCTGCTGCTGTGCTATGCTTTTTTGGCTCTCTGTTGTTCATTGCTGATTGCCGAGCATTTTTGTGTTTAATTAAGTCAATTAAAACTATGCTTTGGGCTTTATTGTGCTTAGATTGTTAAGTTAGTTAATTCAGCATATGTTCTGCTCTGCTGATGTTGTGTTTTGTGATTTCTTTGCATAGTGATGTGCTGCTGGAAACTGAAGTTGCTGCTGTTTTGTGTGTGTTTGTGGTTGTTTTACTGTTTTGTGATTTAATTATGCTTAAATGGTGACTGTCTTCATGATTTTTTATTTTAGTTATGTAGGATTTTGTGATTTCTTTGCCTAGTGATATGCTGCTGGAGATTGAATTACTGCTGTTAAATTTTTGAAACTTGACAAGTTTGAGGTCTTTGTGGATTCACTGGATTGTAATTTCCCTTTTGTGGATGATAAATTACAAAACTGGTGAACAGGTATATATTATGGAATCAATAAGCAAACTGAAAGCCGGATGATATATATTATTCCATTCCTTAATTTATGACTCCATCCAGAATTAATGGCATGCAGCATTAGTATCAATAACATTGTGATTTATAGTGGATTTTCATGATTGATGATAAGTTTGGATGTTGGAATTTTATGTTTGGTTGTCTTATTTTGTTATTTGACTTTTGAGTTTGTACTTGAATAAGATCATAACATTCTCGTTTATGTAATACTTTAATTTGGATAATATTTTAAGGTTTATATTAGACTATAATTATGTTTTAATGTGTTTATTTATATTTTATTTATTATTTTATTATAAAACGGTTTTTTCGGTTCAACCACGGTTGAATCGGTTGAACCTATGAACCAGTGAACCAGTAACTAGAGCGATTCGATGACCGGTTCGGTTTTCAGAACCTTGGTTTTTTTTGAAAGATTATCTAACATTAAATATGTATTTCTAAAAAAATACATTAGATATTAAATTTTGATACAATTTTTTGCAAGCATTATTTAAAAAAATAAAATATTATTATCCTTAAAATTTGGTAATTTTTCGTTAGGTATATAATTTTTTTGTAATTTTGTTGTTAACAACTAATAATACTTTTAAAAAATCACAAAAAAATATATATACTTAGAAAAAATCACCAAATTTTAAGAATGATAATGTCTCATTTTTTAATTATGCTTGCAAAAAATTACATCAAAATTCAATCTCTAAGACAGTTTTTGAAAATATATATTTACTGTTGGACATTTTTGTCATATTTTTAAATTATTTAAAAACATTTTTATCGATAGTAAAATTCGGATGCATTTTTATCGGCATTTAAATAATTTGAAAGTATTTTTTGTGGTTAACCCTTTATTTATTTATTAAGAGTTTATATTTTGTACTCCCTTTTACTTTTATCGCATGAATAATAAAGATTAAAAATATTTACTTTGTATTTCTTTTATGAAAAGTGCTAAGGATCAGCAAATTTTGTTATTTGTAACTATCAATTAGTCATTATTAATATTTTTAATGGTGTGAAATTTTATTCAATAATATGAAATTACTTACTTTTCTTTTGATAATTAAGTGTTGACCAAATTTTAATAAAAATATTAATTTCCTATACTTTCTCTTCTTGTACTTTATCAATGAAATAAAAAAAAAATCTTAGTAAAAAACTTTATATTAATCCGTCATTGTAAAATGGCTTTACTTTTTTAATGTTATAACTTATAAGTCAATTACTCATAGGGTTATTGTTCTTGTTATGACTATTTATATTATGGGTTTAGTTAATATTAATTTTTAGGGTATATAATACATTTATTATTAATGAAAAGTTTTAAATATTTTTATTTAATAAATATAAAATAAATATATTAAAATTTTAAATTTTTTATATTTTTAATAAAAAAATTAATTTATAAACTTAATATATACTCTTAAGATACAACATAGATAAATTCTTATATTATTTATAAAAAAAATCTTAAATTTCAAATGACGATTTTTTAGTATTTTATTATTATTATTAAAATATTCACTTATATATTACAAAAAATATTTTAGATATAGAAAAAAAAAGTGGTATTTTTGTTAAATATTAGTGTTTGAGATACTTTACAAAAATGTGGAAGTATCAGAAATATTGTTCAACACACAGGTTCTGTGTTAGCTTTTTAGAAAATAAAAGCAGCTTTATCGTATATTCACAAAAGAGATTTGTCACTTGTCGTGTTACCAGGCAACACGCAGGTTGTGTGTTATTTGGGGAATGCTATGGTGCTGAAGAAGAAATTTTTCAGCAAATGCTGAAAGTAGGTGGCGCATTCCAGGAGTTGACGCGTGTGCAGGTTGCTTTGATGATCTCCAACAACTCCTGTAGCATGTTCAATGAGTGATGGAGGTAGACAATAATATAGATGTAGTAATCTTTTGTTAATGATGATTAATTTATTGTTGGGCTTTTTTTGAAGGGTCTAAAATAGATGTTGTATGAAATTTTTGGGAATCCAACAAATGTTGGGTGTTGACATAAAGAAAGATAAAATCCGAAAAAGTAAATAATGATAATAATAATAATAGTAAGAATAGTTATAATTTTTTTTAAAAAAATAAAGTCTGAAATCATAGATTCACTAAATAATAATAATAATAATAATAATAATAATAATAATAATAATAATAATAATAATAATAATAATAAAAATAAAGAAGTTAAATTAAGCCTCATTTATATACAAGAATTCAGGTTTTTAGATTCACTAGTGAGTGAACTTGTTCGATTCGTTATATGAACGATGTTGTTAAAAAGAATTTATGATGGGTTTATATTTATAAAATATGGGGACACACACATATATATATGTTCGGTAGGTCGGTTACCAGACGGTTCGGGTCAGGATCTGGGGTGAAGGAAGGGGGTCGTCTGGTTACGGTCTTCCAGTCCGGGAGATGCGAGGTCCCGAGCACTTCGTGTGAGAAAAAGGGGGGATGCCACCTGCAAAGACACTCCGACGCTCTTGTCAGAATATGTGCAGGCGGAATGAGGGTGGTGTAGGGATGTGACGTACCTTGGGGGAAGAGCCAGTCTTTCCCTTATATACATGTCAGTATTGGGCCCCTCTGGAGGGCAGGCCCATATTCTCAAGGACGCTGTTTCATAGCTGCGGGAGAGCCGTACGGGACGCGTGTCCGGGTCGATTGAGAGGCGCGTAGTCGGGCTGGGTGGAGCTCGGGTCATGTTGACCCGCGGGAATCCAGGGCCGTAACAGTGCCCCCGACGCGCCAGTGATGGTCGTGAGGCGATCGGTGGCGCGTAATGCCCTCGTTCGTGCGTTGTCGCCGAGTCGGCTGACCGTGGGAGAGGCGCGTCTCTTGTGCGCGTGTCTCTTGGTCTGCTGAGGCGTTCGTTCGTCGCTTCGTTCTTCGCGCTGAGCATTAAATGCTCATAATGAGTTTAAAAAAACCCCGCGCGCAAAGACCATTTTGTCCCTGTCTCTTTCCGCGCTCCTTGTGGTGGTTTTTAAACAGTTTCTTTCTCTTTTCCTCTTACCCTTGCTATTTTCACCTTCCTCTCTCCCTGATATCCAAAATTTCCTGTTCGAGCCCTCTCGTGCCTCATTTTTCCTCTCAAGTTCCTGCAACCAATTCAGGTAATTTTTGCTTCCTATTCCCTTGTGTATACGCTATGTTTTACTGCTGCGTAGTTGTTGTTTGCGATTGTTGCATGCTTAGTTTACTTTTGCCGAATGACTTTCCAATGGTGGGGTAGATGAATTAAGGGAGGGGTACCATTCCTGGGTAGGTTTTAGGTGATTTGTGTGATAGGCGTAGCTTTTAACCGTATTCGGCCATGATTTGAGTTTGAAAAGGTGTAGTTTCTGGGTTTCTATGGACTCCCGACCTCATAGTCTAACGGAGTGGTACCCCGCTGTAGGTATGCCTCGCATCGTTTCCCGGTCTTCTGGATCTGGCGCGGCCTACGACTCGTACGCCTGGGTGACTGACGATATAAGGAGCTCGCCCAACCAAATGGATTTGGAGGAGTTGACCGAGTTCCGGCGAGTCGGCTACTTATGTGGGGGGACGGACGAGGAGGCCAACTATGAGACCGTTGTTCCCGCCCCCCACGAGCGTATTTATGAGCTCAACTTCCACTCTCCTTGTGTCCCCGATTGGATTTGATTTTACAAGTCCATGTTCACACAAGTTGGCGTTCGGATACCGTTCTCTGATTTTCAAATGGCGCTGCTGAACCGGATATCCGTCTCCCCCTCTCAACTTCATCCGAACAGCTGGGCCTCGATCCGCTGCTTCGAAATGGTTTGCGAGCACCTAGAGCTGCCGGTGTCAGTGGACGTCTTCCTCTTCTACTTCAGCCTTACCAACCCTTCCAAACAGGGGAAGGCGAGGAAAGGGTTTCTCTCTTTCTGTTCTGCCCAGGGTAGGAGAATTTTTGGCCTTTTTGAGGACTCCTACCATGGTTTTAAAGACAAGTATTTCAAAGTTCGTCCTGTCAAAGGTCGTCACCCCTTCTGGTTGTCGTTGGAGGGGGAGCGCCTTATCCAGACTTATTGGAGTTTTGGGGCGGAGTCGAATCCCTTCATCAAGGTGACGTACAAGAGGTTGGCCAAATAGCTGACGTACTTTTTGCCATTTTTGAAAAGAACCCCGTGAACCCTCATCTTCTTATGGGTGAACGGGAGGCCGCCAGGAGCTATATCCGTGAGTTGTCTTCTTTGTTTGCTTACGTTTGTTTATTGTTATTTTCTTTTCCCGATCTAACGACTAATGTGCCTGTTGTTTGCTGTAGTGGAAATGTCTGCCACCGTGACTGGTCTTGAGAATCTGATGAAGACCTTTTTTGAAGCGAGTGACGACGAGAATGCCGAAGAAAATGATGCCGGTAAGTCGGGGGGTCCT
Organism: Arachis hypogaea; assembly: GCF_003086295.3. NCBI lineage: Eukaryota > Viridiplantae > Streptophyta > Magnoliopsida > Fabales > Fabaceae > Arachis > Arachis hypogaea. The sequence continues at coordinate 11,526,961 of NC_092051.1, forward strand.
TCTGGGGAGAAGGAGAATCAGGCTGTGCCTTCTCCCCAGGATACCGGCGTGTCGGAGAAACAGACTGCAGGGGTCCAGGCTTCCCCTATTCGTGAGGAGGGGCCCGCTGAAGGGCACGCGTCCTTCACCCCCAAGCCGGATAGCGACGTGGAGCTCATCCATACTCCCAAGAGGCAGAGGATGTCTTCCAGCCCGGAAGGGGCCCTTACTATAATGGAAAGGAACTTTGATGCTACCAAATTTATTGACTCACAGCTGATACCCGGGACGGAGGAGCATTTTCATGGGACCGATTTGTCCGGGCAGGCGAGGTGGATGTACCGGACCTTGCTTCGTGGAGCCGTGATAGCTCGGAAGGCTGAATTCGAGTTATCGGGGATGGAGGCGCTCCGGAGGAAGCTTGAATCCTCTGTTAAAGCGAACAATGACTTCAAGGCCCAAGTTGAACTCCTCCAGGGTCAGCTGTCCGAGATGGGGGAAAGCTTAGTGCTTCTGAGGAGAAAGCGTCATTCGTTGCGGAGAGGTTGAAGGCATCCGATGAGACCGTGGCCCGGCTGCTTGAGCGTGAGATGACCTTGGAGGGTCAGCTGAATGCCGCTCAGGGTCGGGTTGCCGTCTTGGAGAAAGAGCGGGAGCAGGCCGTCTCAGAGGCAAAAACCGCTAAAGTCGAAGCCGCAGAGCTTAAGAAGAAGCTCAAAGTGACCAAGGAGCAAGGGAAGAACGCCATCTCAATGACCGAAGATGCCCTGAAGGCTCAGCTAAAGATCGCAGCTCCTGATTTCGACACATCGTCAATTGGCGTTTTCAAGACTATCCAGGACGGAAAGATTGTTGACATGCCGAGGAAGTGAGATCTTGTAACTTGGGATATTTTGTAACGCATTTGCTGAACAACTTATTGCTCGTTTTTTGTTTTGACTCTTTATAAGTTATACTTATTCAGTCGTTCGGCCGGGTTGCCGTTTACTATATTTGTTGTCGTTATTTCTCTCGGGGGTGGGCTCGCGCCCGTTTTCCCGTTTTATGTTTGTTATGGCTTGGATCGCCGTGGTCGTGTTGTCGTCGTAGTTGGCTCTGGCCATAAGGAAGATGGCCCCCGGGGTGATCAGTCCCGGTCTGCCGTTTTACGGCGCGCTCGTGCGCGGTGCACGTAGGAAAGTGGTAGACAAGTACGAAAATTTTTGACAAGTATGAGTTAATCGTTAGCTAAGCAAATTAATCAATATGGCGAGTATTTGATAAAATAAAAAGGTAGATCATCATGCGAACAAAGCGAGTATTTACTATTTGTTTGGGTTCTCAGGTCGGCGAGTCGTCTGGTCATGAGTAGAACCTTCTTAGGCTACCCGCATTCCATGTTCTGGGTATTTCCTTGCCGTCGAGTCTTTCGAGCTTGTAAGCACCTTTGCCGAGTACCTCCCTTACCCTGTAGGGACCTTTCCAGTTTACCGCCAGCTTGCCTTCCCCTGTGGTCGTCGTTGCGTCGCAGGACGAGGTCCCTTTCCTCGAAATCTCGTTTGAGGACTTTAGCGTTGTAACGCAGGGCTATTCTTTGTTTCAACGCTGTTTCTGATAAGTGAGCCATCTCCCTTGTTTCCTCGACCAGGTCCTTTTCGACCGCTTCGCTCATTCCCGCGAGTAGTAGTCGGGGGCTCGGTTCGCCGATTTCGACGGGTATCACTGCATCGACCCCGTATGTTAGGCGAAAAGGAGTTTCCCCCGTGGCGCTTTGTTCGGTTGTCTGGTAGGACCATAGGACGGAGGCGAGTTCGTCAACCCATGTTCCTTTCTTATTGTCTAGGCGCTTCTTTAGACCAAGAAGGATGACTTTGTTTGCAGCTTCTACCTGCCCGTTTGTTTGGGGATGTTCTACCGAAGAGAACCTCTGTTTTATCCCTAGGCCAGAGAGGAACTCCATGAACTTCTTGTCTGTGAATTGGGTCCCATTATCTGAGATAACGACCTCCGGGATACCGAAACGGGTTATTATCTGCCTCCACATGAACTTCCGGCAGTTGGAGGACGATATCGTAGCCAGCGGTTCAGCCTCCACCCATTTGGTGTAGTAGTCAATGGCGACAATGAGGTATTTGACTTGTCTTGGGCCGATCGGGAAAGGCCCCAGGAGGTCGACTCCCCATTGTGCGAAAGGTCGAGTAGTCGTCAGAGAGCTTAGCTCGGAGGCTGGTGCCTTGTGGAAGTTGGCGTTTTGTTGACACTTTATGCACCTTTTGACAAATTCCCTTGAGTCTTTCATCATTGTTGGCCAATAGTACCCGGCTCGGATGAGCTTCCTTGCTAGGGCTTTGCCCCCGATGTGGTGCCCGCAACACCCCTCATGGACTTCTCTAAGCACGTAGTCCGTTTGGTCGGGGTGCAAGCACTTCAATAGGGGCTGGTTGAGTCCCTTTTTGAATAGTTGTCCCTGTATGATTGCGTATCTGGCCGCCTCCCTTCTTAAAACTTTGGCCGCTTTCTCATCTTCAAGCAACTTGCCGAGTTCCAGGAAGTTAGTGATGGGGTCTAGCCATGAGGGGCTCAACTTCGTCAAGTGGAGGGCGACCGTTGGTTCCTTCACCATGCCTTGGATGAGGGACCGGTTACCCGATCCTGGTTTTGTGCTCGCCAGCTTGGACAGGAGGTCCGCGCGTGTGTTCTTTTCTCTTGGGACGTGTTGGACGATGACTTCCTGGAACTGACTTGTTATTTCTTTAACCTTTTCCAAGTATTTTTGTAGGAGGGGGTCCCGGGCCTGGTAGCTTCCGTTTACCTGCGAGGTGACAACTTGTGAGTCGCTGCATACTTCGACCTTTGTCGCCCCGACTTCCCGAGCTAATATCAGTCCGCCCAAGAGAGCCTCATATTCTGCTTGGTTGTTCGATACTGGGAACTCGAACTTAGTCGATTGCTCATAGATGACTCCTGTTGGGCTTTCTAGGATTACCCTGCTCCCCCAGACGTTTGGTTGGAGGCCCCGTCGACGTAGAGCCTCCATCGTGTGCCTGTTTCCTCTGGGGGGTCTCCCGTCACCTCAACCAGAAAGTCTGCCATTGCCTGGGCTTTGATTGCGTGTCGGGGTTCATACTGTAGGTCATATTGGGAGAGCTCGATGGCCTAGGTCATCATCCTACCAGCCAAGTCAGGTTTTTGTAGTACTTGGCGAATCGCCTGATCCGTCCTCACGACTATACGATGGCTCTGGAAGTATTGTCTTAACCTTCGGGAGGAGATTAGGAGTGCCAGCGCCAGCTTTTCCAGCTTGCTGTACCTCAGCTCTGGTCCTTGGAAAACCCTGCTCACGAAGTAAACGGGTTGTTGGGTCTTCCCCTCTTCTCTAACGAGCACTGCGGCAAGCGCTTCCTCGGTTACTGATAGGTAGAGATAGAGCGGTTCTCCGGCCCGGGGTTTCCCGAGAACTGGTGGTGCCGCTAAGATCTCCTTGAAGTGGTTGAATGCCTCTTCGCACGCTGGGGTCCATTCGAACGTCATTCCCTTTCTCATTAGGTTGAAGAAAGGTAGGGCTCTTGCTGCCGACGCTCCGAGGAATCGGGATAAAGCCGTTAGCCTCCCGGCAAGTCGTTGGACGTCCTTAATACAACCCGGGCTCTTCATCTGGATAACTGCTTGGCACTTCTCGGGGTTGGCTTCCACTCCTCTTTGAGTGATCATGAATCCCAGGAACTTTCCGGCCTCCATGGCAAACGCGCACTTGAGCGGATTAAGCCTCATGCCGTGCTGCCTTAGTGACGAAAAAACGCCATCAAGGTCGCTCAGGAGGTCGTCGGGTCGCGCGGTCTTCGCGAGTATGTCATCCACGTAGACTTCTACTGTTTTGCCTATGAGTTCACTGAATATCTTGTTCATCAGCCTTTGGTACGTGGCCCCCTCATTTTTCAAACCGAAAGGCATTACCCTGTAACAATAGATTCCCCCTGGCGTTATAAACGCCGTTTTCAACTCGTCGGGTCGGTGCATCGGTATCTGATTGTATCCTGAGTAGGCGTCCATGAAGCTCAGATACCGGTACCCCGCCGCTGCGTCGACGAGTGCGTCAATGTTAGGCAGGGGGTAGCAATCCTTGGGGCACGCCTTGTTGAGGTCAGAGTAGTCTACGCACATTCTCCATCTCCCATTGTGTTTTTTAACCAGGACCATGTTCGACAACCAAGTCGAGTAGTCCAGTTCCCGGATGAACCCTGCTTCGAGGAGGCTGGCCGTCTGCCTGGCTACCTCTTCTGCCCTTTCCTGCGACATCTTTCTCCTCCTCTGGGCCACTGGCTTGGTTCCCGCTTTGACGGCCAGATGATGCGATACAAGCCGGGGATCTATCCCGGGCATATCGGCAGGCGTCCAGGCAAAGAGGTCGGCATTAGCCCTGATCATTTCCATCAAAGGCTCCTTCATCTCATGGGGGAGGTTTCTGTTTATGAATGTGAATTTATCGTCCTCCTCGCCGACCCTGAACTTTTCCAAGTCTCCTTCTGGCTCTGGTCTGGGTTTGTCGTCTATCCTGGCGTCCAGGTCGGCAAGGAAGACCCCAGATGCTTCTTTGGACTTTTTCCTGAGAGAAAGGCTGGCGTGGTCGCAAGCGACCGCCGTTTCCAAGTCGCCTTTGATGGATCCTACGGATCCGTCATCAGTGATGAACTTCATCACCAGTAGCTTTGTACTAATAGCCGCCCCCAGGTCATTGATGGTTTTTCTTCCCAGGATGATGTTATTAGACGTGGAATCTCGTAATATTACAAAGTCTGCCATGACTGTTCGTCGCTTCTGCCCCTGTCCCACGGAGGTCGGGAGTGAGATGATTCCATCCGGCTTGATGAAATGGTCCCCTAACCCTACCACACTGTGCTGGTGGGTCGTCAGGTCGGCGTCTCTTAGTCTCAGGACATCGAAAACGTTTCGAAACATGATGTTTGAGTCTGTCCCCATATCTACCAGGATTCGCTTGACGAGGCCCGTTCCGACCCTGGCCGTGATGACCATGGGCGGACTTTCTGGCGCCTCGTCAAACCATTGGTCCTCTGGTCCGAAGGAGATGGGTGGGAACCCCCGGGAACCCCTAACAGACGAGGTGGAGATCGCTAGGACCTTGGCGTCTTTTTTCCATGCCGACCTTGACCTTGGGGCGGTGTTCCTAGCCGTCACCACGTTTACCACCGTGAGGTCGTGGTCGTCACCCTCTGGTTCCTGTCGTCGCCTTATTGACCGGGATCTGTTTTCGCTATCGTGGTCCCGGCTGCGTCTCCTTGGCTCCCTTATAAGGTGGGAGAAATCGGCGAGTTTCCCATCCCTGATAGCTTGTTCCAGGGCGTCTTTTAGGTCGAAGCAGTCTTGGGTCTTGTGCCCATAACCCTTGTGATACTCGCAGTAGAGGTTCTTATTTCCTCCCGTCCTGTCCTTCAGAGGTCGGGGCTTTGACAGTATCCCCTTTTCCGCTATCTGTTGGTAAACTTCGGTGATTGATGCCGTGAGGGGGGTATAGTTGGTGAACTTCCCAACTCGGGGGAACGGTTTGGGTGCTTTACTCGGACCGCCATCCCTGGCGTGTTCCTTTGGTTTTTCTCTGCCTTCATAGTGCCGGCCTTGGTTGTAAGCGGGCTGCCGTTTGTTGGCAGCCATGACCCGGCTGACTTCTTCGTCATTGATGTACTCTTTGGCCACGCACTGGATCTCTTGCATTGTCCAAACGGACTTTGTGGTGAGGTGCTTCCTGAAGTCCTCATTCGAGAGCCCGTTCGTCAAGCACAGACTTGCCACGGAGTCCGTCAGACCGTCGATTTTCAAGCACTCGTCATTGAAACGGTCCAGGTACTTCCTGGTCGACTTCCCGGGTCTTTGTGTCACTCCTAGCAAATTGATTGGATGTTTGGCTTTGACAATCCTGGTCGTGAATTGAGCCAAGAAGGCGTGGCTGATGTCGGAGAATTGGGTCACCGAGCCCTGCGGGAGGTTGTTGAACCACCGTATCGCTGGGCCCGCCAAGGTGACCGGGAAGGCTCGACATCTGACCTCGTCTCCCACCCCTTCTAGGTTCATCCTGGCCTCGAAAGCCGTCAAGTGTTCCAGGGGATCTTGTGTTCCATCGTACTTCATGTCCGTTAGCTTGTCAAAATGTTTCGGCAGCCGGACCTCGAGTACGGAACGGTGGAAGGGGGTCGCTCCTATTATGACGGGTACCCGGGTAGTTCTTCTCAGTTCATCGCTCTCCCGACGGGCGTCCTCTTCGCCCCTGTTCGACGCACAACGCCGCTCGTGTTGGGTGTAGATAATGGGGTCCCGACTTTTTCTTCTGGCCCGCCTCCGCCCTCCCGTGCTCTCCGATTCGTATTAGGGGCTGTGTGTGCGCCTCGAGCGGCTCCTTGAACGGGAGCGAGTGGGGCTCTGCTTCGGGGTGCGCTGGTCGTGTTCTCTTTCTGCTAGCCTGCGTTCCAAGTCTTGCATCCTATGGCATAGCTCTTGCATTATCTTTGCGTGGTTGTCGCCAGTCCCTCCGAAGGGGCGTCTTTCGTGAGTTTGCGTCGTGTCCCTTGGAGGCGACCTCTGTTGTTGTCGAGTTTCCATCGGAACGACGCCTCCTCCAGGCACAGGGGGCGCGGCCTCGCAGCCTGTCCCAGTTTGGACTAGCACGAAGTCCATGGACGTTCCCCACAGACGGCGCCAATGTTCGGTAGGTCGGTTACCGGACGGTTCGGGTCAAGATCTGGGGTGAAGGAAGGGGGTCGTCTGGTCACGGTCTTCCAGTCCGGGAGATGCGAGGTCCCGAGCACTTCGTGTGAGAAAAAGGGGGGATGCCACCTGCAAAGACACTCCGACGCTCTTGTCAGAATATGTGCAGGCGGAATGAGGGTGGTGTAGGGATGTGATGTACCTTGGGGGAAGAGCCAGTCTTCCCCTTATATACATGTCAGTATTGGGCCCCTCTGGAGGGCAGGCCCATATTCTCAAGGACGCTGTCTCATAGCTACGGGAGAGCCATACGGGATGCGTGTCCGGGTCGGTTGAGAGGCGCGTAGTCGGGCCGGGTGGAGCTCGGGTCGGGTTGACCCGCGGGAATCCAGGGCCGTAATAATATATATATATATATATATATATATAAAATATAAAATATTTTTTGAATAAATCATAATAATATTTTGATATTAAAACATAAATTTATTTTTTAATTGATTGTAGTGTCTTATTTTAATTATAGAGAGAATTTAAAGTATTTTTTATTTTAGTGAATAATAATATATACTATTTCTAAATTTATTTCAAAAATACATGTTGCAAATATAAAATTGGACACATTGATACGTAATAATATTTAGGTGTGTCTAAGTATATCTAAAAAAAATTATTATTTTTTATTAAGACACAGTTGAACACATATTACCACGTATATTTCAATTTTTTAAATTTAAACTTCTTATTTCTTAAAGTAGTCCGTTTGTTTAACTTGATTAATTAAAATTACTTATTTTAATATGTTTCTGCAACCTTAATTTTTTAATACTTTTAAAATTAAAAAATATAAAACTTAAAATTATTTGTTTTCAAATATTTAATGATTTTACTAAGGGTAAAGTATATTTCTTGTTCCTGAAATTTGACAAAAATTTCAAAAATACCCCTACATTTTATTTTATTTCAATTTTGTCCCAAGAGTTTTCGTTTTGTATCAAATATATACCCTCCATAGCTAAATCTTCAAAAAGTTTAAGACCAATCTAACAATAATGTATGAAAATTATACTTGGTTTGCTTGTGTTAAAGATTGTTCTTATGAAATTGTTGTTGAATTGGTCTTTAATTTTTTAAAAATTAGCTGTCAGGAGTATATTTGATGTAAATCGAAAATTTTTAGGACAAAATTGAAACAGAATAAAACTTAAGGATATATCCGCAATTGAACCTTCTCTTTTTAATCATATTTCTATGTAAAAAATTCAATAAAAATATTTCTTTCACACTTTTAAACTTATTTATTTCTAAAATTTTTGTAAACCAACTTTTCCTAAATAAAAAAAATAAAAGAATACAAATTAAAATAATACAAAAATAAAAACATTTCCTAACCAACTTTTTTATTTTTTTTATGGACATCTTTATTTTTCGGACATCTTTAATTAAAAAATAATTAAAAAATACTTATTTTTTAATTTAAAAGATTAGTTTATCCAAATTAAATAAAATTGTTGACTTAAATTACATCTATTAATAAAAAGCACAGTAGCATTGGCCTTTGAAAAATTATTGAAAAATTATTTAAATAGATATCATTTAAGTCAACAATTTTATTTAATTTGAATAAACTAATCTTTTAAATTAAAAAATAAGCATTTTTTAATTATTTTTTAATTAAAGATGTCCAAAAAATAAAAATGTCCACAAAAAAATAAAGAAGAAAGCACCTTCTATAAAAAAAAAATAATAATAATAAAAGAAGAAAGTACATTTTGAGCTATACACCTATTCTAATGGAGAAAGTTTTTTTTTAGATTTTCAACTCTTCTTAATTTTAGACAAAAAATTTGACAACTAAAATAATGACGGCTTAAGTGTCTAGTAAAAAATACTTCATTAATTCATTTAAAAAAAATATAGTATTATATATTCAGTAAAAAATATACCAATGAATAAATAAATAAATAAATAATATATAAATATAATACGATGATATTATATAATTAAGTCATTTTAATTAGTAACTAAGTTCAATTAAATTATTTTAATAACTTATGAGAGACACACAAAAAATAATAATTAAATTTAATTATAAAAATAATTTATTCACGTTTTATATATATATATATATATATTAAGAAATGACACAGTATATATAACATTGATTATTTAGTCGGTATCAGGAATATTAAAAAAATTTTATCTGATGAAATTCTTTTATTTAAGAATAACAATAATTAAAAGAACTTTTATTCTATGTATTTTAATATTAAAAATAAATTTTCGAAGATTTTTAATGATCTTTCTTTTATAAGTGAACCAAAATTCTTTAAATTTTGAATCCGAAATCCTAAACATTCAATCGAAATCAATAAAATTTTAACTTTAAATCTCAAATTCTTAACCTTTTAACCTAAAACCCAAATCTTAATACCATAAATGATAAATTTGTTCTACATTTACGTATTCGATTCGCGAATCTGCAGATCTACACAATAATAATTAAAAAATAAATAAATATATGTATATTTGGTATTACATTTACTTGTTTATATGTTTTAGTTAGTAATTATTATTCGTATATTGTATTATTTTATTTTTGTTATTTAGAAAAAGTTGGTTTACAAAAATTTTAGGAATAAATAAGTTTAAAAGTGTGAAAGAAATGTTTTTATTGAATTTTTTATATAAAAATATGATTAAAAAGAGAATGTTCAATTGCGGATATATCCTTAAGTTTTATTCTGTTTCAATTTTCTCCTAAAAATTTTCGATTTGCATCAAATATACCCCTGACAGCTAATTTTTTTAAAAATTTAAAACCAATTCAACAACAATTTCATAAGAACAACCTTTAACACAAGCAAATCAAGCATAATTTTCATACATTATTGTTAGATTAGTCTTAAACTTTTTGAAGATTTAGCTATCGAGGGTATATATTTGATGCAAAACGAAAACTCTTGGGACAAAATTAAAATAAAATAAAATGTAGGGGTATTTTTGAAATTTTTGTCAAACTTCAGGAACAAGAAATATACTTTACCCTTAGTAAAATCATTAAATATTTGAAAACAAATAAATTTAAGTTTTATATTTTTTAATTTTAAAAGTATTAAAAAATTAAGGTTCTAGAAACATATTAAAATAAGTAATTTTAATTAATCAAGTTAAACAAACGGACTACTTTAAGAAATAAGAAGTTTAAATTTAAAAAATTGAAATATACATGGTAATATGTGTTCAACTGTGTCTTAATAAAAAATAATAATTTTTTTTCTAGACACACCTAAATATTATTATGTAACAATGTGTCTAATTTTATTTTATAACATGTATTTTTGAAATAAATTTAGAAATAGTATATATTATTATTCACTAAAATAAAAAATACTTTAAATATTCTCTATAATTAAAATAAGACACTAAAATCAATTAAAAAATAAATTTAAGCTTTAATATCAAAATATTATTATAATTTATTCACAAAATACTTTATCTTTTATATATATATGTGTCCCCATATTTTATAAAATTTTAAAATTTATGTATTGAAATGTTTCGTATCATGTCGTATGAGTCCATCATAAATTCCCTTTAACATCATCGTTCATATAACGAATCGAACAAGTTTACTCAGTAGTGAATCTAAACTTGAATTCTTGTCTACAAATGAGGCTTAATTTAACTTCTTCTTCTTCATTATTATCATTATTATCATTATTATTATTATTATTATTATTATTTAGTGAATCTATGATTTCAGACTTTACTTTTTTTTAAAAAAAAAATTATAACTATTCTTACCATTATTATTATTATTATTATTATTATTATTATTATTATTATTATTATTATTATTATTATTATTATTATTATTATTATTATTATTATTATTATTTATTTTTTTCAGATTTTATCTTTCTTTATGTCAACACCCAACATTTGTTGGACTCCCAAAAATGTCATACCACATATTTTTTTGGACTCCTCAAAAACGCCCAACAACAAATTAATCATCATTAATAAAACATTACTACATCTATATTATTGTCTACCTCCATCACTCACTGAACACGCTGCAGGAGTTGTTGGAGATCATCAAAGCAACCTGCACACGCGTCAACTCCTGGAATGCGCCACCTACTTTCAGCATTTGCTAAAAAATTTCTTTTTCAGCACCATAGCATTCCCCGTGTTACTTTAGTAGAGATTTCGCACAAATTTTTTAGACAACTTTATCAGAAATTTCTAACAAAGATTTGCCACGTAGCAACTGCATACCAACACGCAAGGTATATGATTCCTTTTGCAGAAATTCTTCGCATGTTCCCAAGGTGCATTGATCCGTGGCTCCAAACACGCCAAGGCCACGTGTCTTCGTCCAAGCAGCACGGAACACGCTTGTTGACCGGTGTCTCCATGCAAGAGACAGGCCGTGCTCCGAAAACAGGTGAGGATTGTGAGGGTTGGTGCTGTGGGTGTAAAAAAATCGAGGGGTGGGGGCTTGGGGCTTTATGTTCATTTCATCTAGTAGCCCTATAGTTGAGAGGGAAAGCTTAGATTATACATGATTAAAATGCATGGCTCATGTTCATTTGATTTCATTCATTGGGTTGAGAGTGATAAGTTAGTTTTAGGGTTGAGAGTGAGATTAGAACATCTAAAATAGTACGTGATTATACGTCTTCAAAAGATTATGTTATCAATTATTTGAGACATCCTAATTATATAAATTTATTATTTTTTATTAATTTATTAGTATTTACTTAATTAACATTAGTTTAGTAGTTTGTTATTATTTATTTGGATAATATTAATCTAAATGTACTATTAAATGTTAATATAAATAAATAATATAATTAATAATAATTTTTTTAAATTAATCTTATGCTGATTTTTTTATTCTTGTGTTGTTAGTATGTATATATTATTCTTTTTATCATTTATTAGAATATAATATTTTATATTTTTAATAATTATTATAATTAATGAATAATATACATATTATATTTTTGTTAATTTTAAATTAATAAATAAGACACATATTTTTTTGTATAGGTGGGTCCCATTAATTTGAACTAACGGCTTGCAATATTTGAAAGCTCTTATACATGGACTAAAACTCCAAAATATTCGATGAAGTATTCTAACATCGTCCACCTCTTGACTTCCGATATACAGGGGTCGTATTTCTCTTTGGACTTGTGAACCAGGCATCTTTTGAACCATTGCCAAGAACCACAATGGCAAAACTTGGTAAGATCCTTCCCATCCACCGAAAACCTTGGCTATCGACTTTTACTTTGCCAACCAAGCCTTTTGGTAACTAATGGTGTAGTTGAATCTTGTCTGAACTACTACAATTATAGATTTGACCTTTATGGATGGGTCGAATTCAACCAATGGCTTAATAGCCTCAGCAATCGTGTCTGAGTCTAACTTGGAGTGATCCTGTAAGATTGTTTCCATGGAACACATGTGCCTCCCGTTGTATCTCCGAATCTTCCAACAAGCTTTCTTTTGTATCAAGCCAGTCGCACCCACGTCCATAAGTCTTGCACTTTGTATAGAACGTCTGTGGCTCAAATTCATAAACAATGTAATCGACTCCTCTGGAGATAGCGTAACTCTGAATTGCCGCAATGACTGATTTTCTTGAATTGTATTCCATTTCGATTCTAAACTCCCCATCCTTAGGATTATCAATACCTATAAGAAAACAAATTTGTCACTCATCGATCCGTTAAAACAAAATCAAGTAAACATACTGACGAACCGAATTTCTGCTAGTAAAGAATTTCACAAATAAATCCACACGTTGCAAGTATAGTTTCTAAACTAACAGAAAATTCTTTCGTACAAACGTTTTGGTTGTCACAAGTAACAAAACCCAATAAAATTTATAACCGAAGTATTTAAACCTCGTGTCGTCTCTCAAGGAATTGCAGGGAAGTATGATTTATTATTGGTTATGGAAAAATGTATATTTTTTGGTTTTTGAAATAGGGAACAAGAAAATAAATTAATACTAAATTAAATTAATCATCATAAAAACCATTGCAAAGTATAAGAACTGGAAATTCCATCCTAGTTATCCTTATCAGGTGTGATGAGAGTTGTTTATTGCTCCCACTTAGTTAACCCTTACTAAATAAAGGAAAGGCAAGTGGACTAATCAATTTGATTCCTCAAGTCTTAATCAACTCCTATGGAAAGACTAGCTTTAGAGGGATCCAAATCAATCAGCAAATTCCAATTTTCAATCAACAGCTGAGTTTGATAACTCAAGTGTCACCAATTACTCAACCAAAGCAAAGAGAGAGAAATCTAAATTAAATTAAAGGCATCAATAACATGACTTTGAAGAAAGCAATCTTAAATCTGAAATACCTCAATTTATATTAATTGGAAAATCAAATTAAACATAGGAATTTATAAACCAATTTGGGAAAATAAACAAACCAAAGTAATAGAATAAATAAAAGTAGAAGAGAACATAAATTAAAGGAATATTGAACCTGGAATTGAAGAGAAACAATCCTAAAACTAAGAGAAATTCTAAATCCTAAAACCTAGAGAGAGGAGAGAGCCTCCCTCTCTAAAAACTACATCTCAAACCTAAAATTGTCTGTATTGAATGAATGATTGATGGATGAATTGATTCCCTCATTCTCCAGCCTCTATTATGTGTTTCTGGGCTTGGATTTGGGCCGAAAAAGGGTCCAGAAATCGCTGGGGGCAAATTCTGCAACTTTCTGCACATGGCGTCTGTCACGTATACGCGTAGGTCACGCGTGCGCGTCAATTGGAAGTTTTACTTGTCACGCGTACGCGTCAGTCACGCATACGCATCGTTCGTGCTCTGCGCTAGGCACGCGTCCGCATCGTCCATGCGCGCGCGTCGCTGCCATTTCCTTCAAAACTTCATTTTGCGCGTTCCTTCCACTTTTGCATGTTTCCTTTCTGTCCTCTAAGTCATTCTTGCCCTATAAAGCCTGAAAATACTTAACACACAGATTACAGCGTCAAATGGTAGTAAAGGATAATTAAAATTAACATTTTTAAGGCCTAGGAAACATGTTTTTACATATATCACAGAATAAGGAAGGAATTGTAAAACCATGCAACTTATATGAATAAGTGGGTGAAGAGTTGATAAAAACCACTCAATTGAGCACAAGATAAATCATAAAATAGTAGTTTATCACATACTATCCACTGCTCACGTACCTATGTTTGCAATTTTGCATATTCGAGAAACTCCGGTGCATGCATGGTGTCAAGATCCAAGCTATGCATAAAAGGTGGAACGTCTATCGGTTGACTAACTGCGGCTGGAACCACTAAAGTTTTTGCCACTGCCTCACCTCCCTATCGTCGTCCTCGTCCTCATCATCAGCTTCGTACGTAGCTTCGAACTCCCCATCGCTATCATTATTCATTCTCAAGTACGCTTCAACTGTATCATCTTGCACATCTGTGTCATGTTGAACCTCATCCGCAACTATATGCTCAAACTCAACATATAACTCAATCCTCGGGTGTTGCACCTGGGTTTGCTGGTGAATATGAAATATCCGCTGAATACTTGTTTCATCGACGATTGGCGTAACCTCAAATTGTATCAGGCCGCCTGATAAACCCATATTTCATGAGTTCTTTTGTGCTTAATTAGAATGATTTATTCAACTCTTCACCTACTTATTCACATTAATTGCATGGTTTTACCTTCCCTTCCTTATTATGTCATATTGTGAAAAACATGTTTCCTAAGCTTTAAAATTAACTAATTTAATTACATTTATTTCCATTCGATGCCGTGATTAGTGTGTTGAGTAGTTTCAGATTTTCTAAGGCAGAATGACTTAAAAGATGAAAAAGGAAACATACTAAAATGGAAGGAGGAAGCAAAATGGAGCTTTAAGGAAATTGGTATCCACGCGATCGTATGGATGACGCGATCGCGTGCCAAGCACGAATCAGCAGCGACGCGGCCGCATGACTGACGCGACCGCGCGCCTTAAAACAGAACGCACATGACGCGGTCGCATAACTGACGCGACCGCGTGGAGAGGAAAAGCTCCAGATGACGCGATCGCGTGACCCACGCAGACGCGTGACAGGGGCCATGTATCAGAATTTACAGAATGCACCCCCAGCGAATTCTGAAGCCCTTTTTGGCCCAAATCCAAGTACAGACAGCATAGACCAGAGGTTATAAAGTGTGGGAATGCATCCATTCAAAGGAGAGCTCGCATATTTTACTTTTCAATGATTTAGATTTAGTTGAGAGGGAGATCTTCTCTCTCTCTCTTTTAGGATTTAGGATTTCTTCTTATTTTTAAGAGTAACTCTGGATCCAGGTTTTAATGTTCTTTTATTTTAGTTTTACTTCTATTTATTTATTCCAACATTTGAATTGATTATTATAATTTGATTTATGAATTATTCCATGTCACAGGCAGTTATTTGAATTAATGATATTTGAAGTATTTTCAGTTTATGATTATTCTCTTTGATTTAAGTTACCATTGCTTCCCATCTAAGGATATTCTTATTATTTTAGCAATTTTACTTTTTCTCCTTTTGGTTCTGGTTAAGGATTCAGTAACTCAACAGTTATTAAACTCAACATAATTGATAATCGTTATCTTGCTAATTGAGTTGAACTTAAATAATCCCAACCTTTTCTTAGGAAATAATTAGGATTCAAAGGTCAATTTAATTAGTCCCTTGACTTTCCTTTGCCCTGGTAAAGGATAACTAAGTGGAATTAAGATACAACTTTCATTGTTGTTGAGAGGGATAACCAAGTTGGACTTCTAATTTCCCTTATCTTGCCAAAAGTTGTTTTACAGCTATTATTTATTTTTAATTGCCATTTAATTCACTCTTCATTTAAATTACTTGCTTCTCACCTTCTAAACCCCGGTTACAACCTTTATAACCAATAATAAGAACATACTTCCTCGCAGTTCCTTGAGAAGACGACCCGAGGTTTGAATACTCGGTTAACAATTTTTAAGGGGTTTGTTACGTGTGACACCCAAAACATTTGTAAGAAAGGTTGATTGTTTGGTTTAGTAACTATACTTACAATGAGAGTTTGCTATAACCTCTAAACCATCAATCTTCGGTTCTTCAAAATGGCGCCGTTGCCGGGGAACTGCTAACGTGTGCCTTATTATTGGTTATTGTAAATATTTTTCTTTTGCTTGTTTATTTATTTTTGTTTTTCCTTTTTATCTTTATTTGCTACTATGAACTCTCACCCCTCTCACTTTGAGTTTGGTTCTAATATTGTTAAAGGAAATAGAAGTTACAGCAGGAATGTGTATCAAGGTCAGACCAATCAAGGATGGATGGAACCAAGAGGATCTAATCAACCCTTTTGGCAGCAACACCCTCCGAGATATCCTGGACAAAGACCATTCTACCGTGCATACCCAGCTGAAAGACATGGTGGACAACCTTGTAACTACCAACAAGCCCCACCCCGTGCATATGAACCATCCTTTCAACATAACCTCGAACCACCACACTCACAAGCTTCTCTTCACCATTCGCCATCATATGATCCTTCCTTACCCCAATACTAATCCAATTATTCCCAATCATCACCACTTTCCTTTGTATCATGTCCAAGTCTGGCAAACCGCGAAGCAGAGGATCGCCTAAAAGAAACAGTAATTAAATTTCAAACAACCATTCAACAACTGAAGCAAGCACTAATTCAATGGGCCACTAGGTGCTCAAATATACAAGGATCAACCACAGCCCCATGTGGACAGCCCGATGAAGAGCGTAGCATGAAAGAAATACTAGAGACTCCAGTGGACAAGACAGAGAATGAATTCATACTAGAACAAGTGGAAGAAGCTGTCATTGTTCAAGAAGAAGAATTGGTTGAAGATCTAGGAGATGCTGAACTTCCTTGGGAATCCAGAATTGAGGAAAGCTCCGTCCAAGATGCTACAGTTGATGTTAAGGAAGATACCATACAATCTCCAAGGCAAGTTGTTTACGAAGAATCAGACGGAATAATCCAAGAAGCAAATTTCCTTGATGATGATAGTCACAAGTCTAGTTCTCCTAGTGATGAACTTGCGTCCGCAAGTGAATTCTCTGAGATCGAAGAATTTTCCCCAAGTGAATATGAAGATGATGCGGAGGTAGATTTCTCTCAACCTCCAATCTACGACTCAAGTGATGAAGAAGACACCGAAGACTTTGACCAGGACACAGATACAATTGAAGATCTTTGCAAAGAAGTGGAAGAATTCACAGAAGAGCACAAGGAAACAGAACTTGCAAAACCACCAAAAACACCTATCCCAAGGCCATTACCACCTAATACAAGCTTCAAGTGGGTACAATCCTTAACTTATAATTTTACTTATTCACTTGAATATGGTTTGCTCGAAACAGATGGCCAACTTAGAGCTCTCTGCGGCTTTAAGAGTAAGAGGGAATTGGCTCGTACTCAGAGCTGGTGCACCAGGTTCAATAAGGTTCCACGCTTCACCTCGAAGTACACGGATTGGTATCATGCTCAATTGCATGGATCACGGAATACGTTTGGTCACCACGGTGAGATTCTACTTTTTAACCCGCCCGAATGGAAAGTTACAAATCAAAACGGAGGCGGATCTAAAAACACAGCTTGGGATCATGGATTATATCCTGACATTCGTCATCCAGGGAGGCTGAATATCTGTTTGAAGCTGCTCAGAAGCTTTACATGCCTAGTTTGGGACCCCGGAGGCTATTGGCATTCCAAGCACTGGTGGAAATTTTGGACGAATTTAAACATAAGCCACCATAACAGGATACTCTTCCAATGTCCAACTTAAGGACTTTAACTAAAAGTGCTAGGTGGGAGACAACCCACCATGGTATGGTCGCTTCTTTCTCAATCTATTTCTTGTTTATTGTTTTCAATTTACTTTTTTTTTTTATTTTAACATTAACCTAGAATCATGCATAGCATTCATGTTAATCACTGCATCCTGCATTTTTCAGTTAAAAAAAAAAGGGGGCACGACGCGACCGCATGCCCCATGCGATCGCATCATATCGCGGAAAACACCACCCGCGCGACCGCGTGACCCACGCGGCCGCGTGATATATATATCGGCGTAAGGATCCAACGAACAGAAAGTTAGGCTGGAATCGTGCGGCCCCTGTGCGTTTCGCACAAATTGGCCCACGCGATCGCATGCCCCATGCGACCGCGTCACTTGCACAATACCAATCCCACGCGACCGCGTGAGCAACGCGATCGCGTCGCATGGATTGCACATCACCCCAAAAGGAGACAGAGAGTTGAGCTAAAACGGCGCTGGAGTCGTGCGTTTAGCACAAATTCCAGTGATGCGATCGCGCGACTCACGTGATCGCGTCACCCTTCTTCCCCCCTCTCATGCGATCACGCACCCCACGCGATCGCTTCACTCCCATTTTCGTCCCAACCACGCGACCGCGTGCCCCACGCGGCCGCGTGGATTCGAAAATATAACCCCCCAGCCCGCGAACCCTATCAGTCGCGAGCCCCCCAACCCTCTTCTCCCTCTCTGCTCCCTCTCCCTCTAACCACCACCCAGCACCACCCAGCCGCCACCGCCGCCACCCCGTACGCCGCCGCCCCAACCCCCTCCCCTTCTCTCTTCTTTCTTCTTCCTCTCTCCTCCCCTCTCCACCACAACCACCTCCGCGAGCGCCACCCAGCCACCGCCGGTCATCCAGCCGCACCCCCCTCTCCGCCACCCACCCCCTTCAGCCAGCAACAACCACCCCCTTCCCTTCCCCTATCCTCTTCCTCTCTCACTAACCCTAACACCTCCCTCCGCCACTACCCCCTCAGCCGCCACCGCGACGCCGTGCAGCACCACCGCGCCGGACGCCGCCGCAGCCACCTTCTTCCCTGTTCCACCCCTTCCGCTTACCAGGTTCCGCAACACGCAACCCTTTTTATCCGTTCGTCACTTTTCTGTATTTTTTATTCCGTTTATGTTCTTGATTAGGATAGCTAGACTTGCATGTTGTAGTGGATTTTTAGGTTGTTAGGTAGCTTAGGCTGTGGTTAGTGGATCTAGGTCTGTTTACTTGTACTGTTCTTACTTATGTTTTATCCTATGTGCAAATATGTTGCTACTATAATCATGTTTCATATGCTGCTTTCTTGTATGTTGCTGCTGTTTACATTGAGTTTTTATGTTTATTTTATATCTATGTACATGCAGCTTGATTTTTTAATTCATATGAACTAATATGATTGCTGTTTATTTTCCGGGACAATCCAATTTTAGCCGGAATGCTGCCCAAATTTTTTTTTTAAAATTGTTTTCATTCATGTTTTGGTTTGGCATTTCTGAAATCTGTTTTACTCTGCTTTACCCAAACCATTACATGAATGCTATGGCAGACTTTCTTATCCTCTTTGATTTCCTGGTTCATAACCTGCATTTATGATTCACTGATTCCAATCTCTGATTTCTTTATTTCTTTTCGAATCAGCATCACCTTGTTTTCTTTATTCGATTATGAGTACTTCTATTCTTACCTGTGAATCCTTGTTATATGGAATTTTTTTTCTATGCCACTTACTTTCCTAACTCACTAATTTTAATTTACTAATTTCTTTTTAACCATACTAACTCTTTTGATCTCTTTTCTAATTATTTTCACTTTCCTCTAACTTTCTAACCATGGCATATTGCTTATTTTCTTTCCATTTAACATTAATTCAATCACATTTCAATTACTCATTTTCCTTATTCTATTTCTCCCTTACCGCTTTGAGTTTCCTTTGTTTAATTGCCTATTTGCTTTCCTATTTTTTTTATCCATTTTCTGGTTTTCTGTTTTTCAGGATGTCTGCCTCACAAAGGAAAGGCAAAGGCAAGGCTACTGGCAAGTGCAAGAGAGGAGATTCCTCCCAGTCCATCATTGCTCTAATGCACGATTCCTCATGGCGGGAGAAGAACTTCACACAGCAGGAAAAAGCTGACCAGCTGCTCCCTTCGACTGATCCTATAAAATTTGCAAACCGGTACTGTGAGCTGATGTACCCGACTTTTGCAAACTCCAGAAATCTATACCTGGAACGTACCTTGAAGATTCCAGAAGCCCTCCAGCAATACACTACTGAGCAAATCAAGCAACGAGGCTGGTTCTTTCTGGAGAGACCACTGACAGAGGTCAATGCATCTTGGGTCCGGGAATTCTATTGCAATTACTACCTTACTACCCTAGATGCAGTGAACCTGGGGGGAAAGCAAATTCTGGTCACTGAGGAGGCCATAGAGACCATTCTCCAGCTCCCAGCCAAGTCCGATCAGCCAGATGGTTTTGCACAGGCTGAGGAGGACATGGGCCAGATGCAGTTTGACTGGGACGCCGTGAAGGCACGGAGAGCTCTCGACCCTGCTGTTCCTTGGGAGATGGGTCAGAACACCACTATGCCTAGAGGGATCAAGAGAGTGTACTTAAATGATAAGGCTCGACTATGGCATCAGATCTTGAGTAATTTTGTGATGCCGAGTACTCACGAGACGGAGATCCCGGCTACCATGATCACCCTCCTTTGGTGTGTGCTGGAGGGTAAGGACCTTTATCTGCCACGTTTCATTCGGCACTATATGGCCAGGGTCCATGTCCGAGGCACCCTCCCCTTTCCTTATCTGGTTACACGGCTAGGCCGTTAGGCTGATGTACCTTGGGAGGATGCCGATGAGCGACCACCAGCAGCGGACTGCAGGAAGCTCATCCCTCACAGCAGGAACTTCCTTGCTTTGGGCTACAGACCACCATCTGTCACTGCTACTGATGAGATAGCCCCTCCATCTGCTGGACCCTCTTCATCCACAGCTGCCCCAGCTGCCCCTGCTGCCACCACTGCACCTCCACCCGCCTCTGAGCCGATTTATCGCCTCGTGCACCGTCTATTCCGCCAGCTCGATCAGATGGAGCACCGTAACAGGCGCCGGTATGAGAGATTGGAGCACCGCAGCAGGAGACGCTATTCCCATCTGAAGCTGATGATCATACAGGGCGCCGACATCCCCTCCGAGCCCGACACACCATCTGAGCCATCAGAGGAGGAGGAGGATGAGCACGAGGAGGAGCCTCATTCCCATGCGGAGACTCATCAGCAGGCAGGCACAGAGCACGCTACACCACAGCAGGAGGCCCCACATCAACTTGAGGCTGCAGATCTGGAGATCCCGATCCAGTCAGTCCCCCCTCTACAGCAGCCAGACTCTCCGCCCACCACCGCCACAGAGACCCCAGCTACCATCCCTACCAGTGATGACACTCCAATGCTTTATTTTAAGTGTGGGGAGGTCGCCATCTCTGGCGTTTATTTTGGTGAACTACTACATACTTTTTCTTTTATTTTGGATATTTTTTCTGTATTTTTATCTTTTTCTTTTATTGTTATTTTCTGAGTACTCATACATTGCTACTTGTGTATTTTACTCTATTTTCTGCATTTTGCATTTTTTGTTCATATTTTAGTTATTTAGTTCATTTTAGTTTAGTTTGCAATTCTGATTTATTAGTGGATTAATTAGTATAGTTTACCCTTTTTAGCATAAGATAGTATAGTTTAAATTGAAAAATATAAAAAGGAAGTAAGCTAGGAAATTGAACATAACAGATTTAAATCCACAAAACTTGTATATAGCATTACATGATGTAGTTAAGCTGACAATATTTCATCAAGGAGGAACATTAAAACTTTAAAAGCTACCCTAAATAATTTTTTTATGAGAATAATGGGAATTTTTAACTAAACCTGCATACAATATATAAATGACATATGATGATTGAGTTAGAGAACACACAGCTTGTGAGTTTTGAGCTTAAACTGTATGGTTGCATTCAAACCATAATTTCATTTCTGTGTGTTACATTTCTTTTTATTCTGATGTTCTTTCCTTTGCTTTAATCTATATGTCCAATTATAGAATATAGAATAGATACATACCAAGAGAATGATTGAGGCCATCAATTGATTTTAGCTCACTCACCCCAAATTAGCCTACCTCTTACATCACCCTTGTTAGCCCCCTTGAGCCTTTTAAAACCCCTTTATTCTATTTAGCCAAATTACTAGCCTTAAGCAGAAAATCAAAAGAAAATCCCAAGTGAATCCTTGGTTAGCTTAAGATAGAAAATTATAAATAGAGTGGAATGTGGGAAACCTTTTGGGAACATGGATGATAGAAACAAAAGGTAGAAAAGTTAAAAGGAATAAAATAAAATTTGGGAAGCATGCTCATGAGAAAATCTAAGTGATTCAATTACCATGTGCATTAAAAAAAAAAGGAGAAAGTTATTTTTTTTCAGCATTTGAATAAAAGGGGATACAAAAGAAATTCCCCAATGCAAAATAAAAACAATGCACATGGGATAAAAATAAAAGAGTGAAACATGAGCATGTAACAATAAGTGGGATAATATGGGAGAATAGGTAAAGAAGTTTTATCTTGCTAGAAACGTATGTTAGGTGAGATCTTAGTCTAATTAAGGATTCGCTTATTAGCTCACTTAACCCTATACATAAATCCTTACCTTTACCTTGGCCCCATTACAACCTTAATTAAAGACCTCATGACTTTTTGGTATGACTATATTCTATAATTGTTGATTGGTTAGATGAAGAACAAAGCTATAGAAATTAAGAATAAAAAAAGAAAGATGGAGCGAATAAACCCAATAAACACTGAGTGACTAGAGAGTAAACACAAAACCCAGTAAGGGTTCAATAACTCATCAACATATATCTGTACTTAATTTACTAATTGGTTTGCAAGTTTGTACAATGTTTTCTTTCCCATCTCATTTGCTAAAATGCTTTATTATTTAAGGGTTGGCTATATATATACATGACTCCTTGAGAACGTGGATTAACTTGACTACATGTAAGCTTTATATATGAGTGAATAAATTAGAGTTGCATGATGCATCATTCATTTAGGTAGTTGCATTTAGCATAGGTTGCATTTCATAACATTCCATCACTTTAAACCTTAATTATTTACCTTGGATTTAGCATGAGGACATGCTAGTGTTTAAGTGTGGGGAGGTTGATAAACCCATATTTCATGAGTTCTTTTGTGCTTAATTAGAATGATTTATTCAACTCTTCACCTACTTATTCACATTAATTGCATGGTTTTACCTTCCCTTCCTTATTATGTCATATTGTGAAAAACATGTTTCCTAAGCTTTAAAATTAATTAATTTAATTACCTTTATTTCCATTCGATGCCGTGATTAGTGTGTTGAGTAGTTTCAGATTTTCTAAGGCAGAATGACTTAAAGGATGAAAAAGGAAACATATTAAAATGGAAGGAGGAAGCAAAACGGAGCCAAGCACGAATCAGCAGCGACGTGGCCGCATGACTGACGCGACCGCGCGCCTTAAAGCAGAACGCACATGACGCGGTCGCATAACTGACGCGACCGCGTGGAGAGAAAAAGCTCCAGATGACGCGACCGCGTGACCCACGCGGACGCGTGACATGGGCCACGTATCAGAATTTACAGAATGCGCCCCCAGCGAATTCTGAAGCCCTTTTTGGCCCAAATCCAAGTACAGACAGCATAGACCAGAGGTTATAAAGTGTGGGAATGCATCCATTCAAAGAAGAGCTCACATATTTTACTTTTCAATGATTTAGATTTAGTTGAGAGGGAGATCTTCTCTCTCTCTTTTAGGATTTATGATTTCTTCTTGTTTTTAAGAGTAACTCTGGATCCAGGTTTTAATGTTCTTTTATTTTAGTTTTACTTCTATTTATTTATTCCAACATTTGAATTGATTATTATAATTTGATTTATGAATTATTCCATGTCACAGACAGTTATTTGAATTAATGATATTTGAGGTATTTTCAGTTTATGATTATTCTCTTTGATTTAAGTTACCATTGCTTCCCATCTAAGGATATTCTTATTATTTCAGCAATTTTACTTTTTCCCCTTTTGGTTCTGGTTAAGGATTCAGTAACTCAACAGTTATTAAACTCAACATAATTGATAATCGTTATCTTGCTAATTGAGCTGAACTTAAATAATTCTAACCTTTTCTTAGGAAATAATTAGGATTCAAAGGTCAATTTAATTAGTCCCTTGACTTTCTTTGCCCTGGTAAAGGATAACTAAGTGGAATTAAGATACAACTTTCATTGTTGTTGAGAGGGATAACCAAGTTGGACTTCTAATTTCCCTTATCTTGCCAAAAGTTATTTTACAGCTATTATTTATTTTTAATTGCCATTTAATTCACTCGTCATTTAAATTACTTGCTTCTCACCTTCTAAACCCCGGTTACAACCTTTATAACCAATAATAAGAACATACTTCCTCGCAGTTCCTTGAGAAGACGACCCGAGGTTTGAATACTTGGTTAACAATTTTTAAGAGGTTTGTTACGTGTGACACCCAAAACGTTTGTAAGAAAGGTTGATTGTTTGGTTTAGTAACTATACTTACAACGAGAGTTTGCTATAACCTCTAAACCATCAATCTTCGGTTCTTCACCGCCAAATACGACAACCGAACTCTTGTAGAGGATGTTGGCCACCCTCTTTAAAATATCAGTCTTTATGTTTTGATAGAGCTTGTACTGTAGTTCTGCGAACGTTATAGTGCAAGAAACCACAAATAAAATTATATTCTCACACACAAAACTCACCCCCTCATATGTATTTCTTATGATCTCATCGTTGTGGTAAACCACTATATTTGCAGTGTCCTCCATCGCATCAATTCTAGAGGAAAACACCTCTCTCACAATGAAGCAAAATAGTTACGAGTTTTAGTTTTTATAGGCAGAAGACTCACCTCGCAGATTATGTGTTGCAACGCCATCCAACCAGCATCTGCCACGTGTACAACACGCAGAATGCGAGTTGTTTGCCATGCTTCCACGTGTCAAACACAGATGGTACATGTTGCATTTGATTTGGACAAGTGTCCAATACGTTGGGTGCGTCCCGAGTCAGCACATTACTTGCGTGTTGTGCATGCACCTCTACAACATCCACCCATCTGTATATACACCAAAAACTTTCATTTTTAGCAAAAATACACCTCTTTATTCCATATTAAAATTCTTTAGCCCATATATATATATATATCGAACATATTTCATCAAATTTAGATCTTCTAAAATGAGAAAATTAGTAAAATGGTAAAATGAGGAATTAATCATTATTAATTTTGTAACTTTTATAATATTTGTGTTCTATTATTTTAATTTAAGAGAAATTAACTCTTCATTTTATTCATTCAGACTGTGTTTGGAAGCCTGAGACTTGAACTAAAATTTCAGTCTCCATCTCCAAAATTTCAATCCCTTCAATACCTCCAAAAAGTGAAAACACAGAGGACTAAAATTTTTGAAAACGGAATCTGAAACTTTAATAATATTTTATTCCTAAAATATTTTTATCCCACCTCTCACACATTCTTTTTTCTCACTCCCTTTTTCAACACACCGTCACTCATCATCATTACTGTTAGCCTCCATCTGTCACTTTTCTTCATCACCGACCACCCCTCCAATCAGCGCCAAAACCAGAACCAGCGACGCACAGAACGAGTGAGGTGCAGTTCAAGAGTTTGTACCATCATTGAAGAGCCCTAGTGGAAGCTGCTGTCTTGTCGTTGCCACCACGACCACCACAACCTCGTGGTTCGTGTATCGCCGCTTTTGTGGCCTCGGCATTGCCAGATCAGTTAAGCAGAACCAGCCAGAAACTCGCCCAAGTTCGTGCGCCATTGTCGTCTCTTCTTGCCCTCAATATTGCTGTTGTTTGCTCGCCGACGTCGCCATCTCGCCTCCATGGCTGCTTGCCATGTTCTTGGTGATTGTGAGTCCCCTTGATAAACCCCAGTTTGAGGGTTTATATTGTGTAGAATTTGGTGGGTTTTATCAATATTTTTCACACTTATTCATACAAATTGCATGTGTTTGTGAATTTCTCCTAATTTGTGCTTAAGAGTGAAAACATGCTTTTTAGCCCTTTAAATTGCTAATTTTAATTCACTTTAATTCCATTCGATACCTTGATATGTTTGTTAAGTGATTTCAGGTTTAGAAGGCAAAGATTGGGTTGAAGAAATGAAGAAAAAGCATGCAAAAATGGAGAATTCATGAAGAAATGAGATTTTGGTAATCTGTCCAGCGACGCGCGCGCGTCATTCACGCGTATGCATGACACTGGTCACGTGACTTCATTAAGGCTGCGTTTGTTTTTGGAGACAGGACACGACACTAAGACAAAGACAATAGAATGGGGACATTAAAAATTATTTTTTGTGTATTGTGTTTGAATACGATGGACAAGACACTAATGTAATGTCCTGTGTTACGTTTGGATAGACATGGATAGAACTAAGATATTATGCGAAATGACTAAAATAGTCATGTGATTCCAAATTTTTTATATCAAGTATAAATTAATTTAATAAAAATAAGAGTAAGCAAGAGTACAGAAAATTACAAGAAGAATTGATTTATAAACCAATAAGATAAAAATGGTATTAAAGTAACAAAATTAAGAATAAATAAAGTAACATAAAGTAGAAAAGTGAATTAACTCTCCATTAATACAGCATGCCATAGAGAAAAGAATGAACGATAAAAAGGAATAAATTAATTATACAGTCAAGTAAGAAATTCTACCAAAAAAAGAGGGTATCTGAAAAAAAAAAGAACGCAGAGAAAGAAGACTACGATGTAGAAAAGAAGTTAAAATTAGGAAAAATAAGAAGGGATAATAGTAGAATAATAAAAAAATATCTATGGATAGAAAGGGAAAAAATTTTGATAAAAATGTCCGTGTCCACCTTCTCAAATCCCGTATCCATTATTATCCTTCGTAAAAGAGTGGACACAAAAATATAAAATATTGTCCTGGAGACAATGTGTTCCGTGTCCATGTCTTTGCCTCCAAATACGTTTTAAATATTTGTTGTCCATGTCTTTGTGTCTTGTCTCCGAAAACAAACATTACCTAAAGGAACACGCTGGGGGCGATTTCTGAGCTCAAGGAGGCCCAAATCCAACTCATTTCTGATGCTTTTGAACCCAAGAATTGGAGGGGAATGAACCAAGTAGTCATAATTTAGTTTTTCATCATGTTTTAGGTTAGAATTTTAGAGAGAGAAGTTCTCTCTTCTCTCTAGAATTTAGGGTAGTTTAGGTCAAATTTTCTTAGATTTGAGTTTTAATCCTTGTTTTAGTTCAATTCCCTTTACATTCCTATGTTCTATTGTCTTAATCTTCTTAGCTTTCCTTGTTAATTTCTTATTTTGCTCTCTTTTATGTTTATGAACGCTTATTGGATTTGGATTTCTTTTAATGCAATTTATGTTCTCATGAGTATTATTGCTTTTTTTAGTTGTTATTGCTAATTTCTTGCAATTGGTAGTTGTTAGATTTTATTATTGTTGCAATTTTATCATGCTTTCTTTTTGTACCTTCCAAGCGTTTGATAAAATGCTTGGTTGGATTTTAGTGTAGAATTTTATACTCTTGACCTAGGCTAAGAGAATTGAATGACCTTGAGTCATTGTGTCTAATTGAATTGATGATTTGGGTCCCTTGTTGATTAATTTGATGTCCATTGACACTAACCTATTATTAAGCTAATTAATGGCTAGGTTGGAACTTATGGTTGATGTTGATCACGCCTATTTGACGTACTTCAAGTATAGAAGTAGACTTGATGGGTTGGTCCCTCATAATTGTCAATATTTGGTTGTTAGATAAGGACTGTGATCTCAATTTCTATGCCTTAGCCAAGAGTTCTTTTTGCCATCTAATTTCCATTTTTGTTACTTTAATTGCTTTTCATTTAATTTCTTGCATGCTTATTTACTTTCTTGCAATTTACATTTCTTGCTTATTTCAACCAAAACCCCGAGTTCCTTTATAGCTAATAATTGAGCACTTCATTGTAATTCCTTGTGAGACGACCCGAGGTTTAAATACTCTTGGTTTTTATTGAGGTTTGTACTTGTGACAACCATATTAAAACTTTGATTGAGAATTATTTGTCGGTTAGGAACTATACTTCAATAGAATTATTTGTGTGAAATTTCTAACTGACGAAAATCTTCTTTCACCCCTGTTCCCTCTTTTCCAATTTTTCTGTTACAATTTCTTGCCTTACCTAATTAATTACTTTGCCAGCTTGCTATAATTTTAATAACAAAGTTGATTTAGGTTTTAAAGTTTTGATAAGCTAATCAATTTTTTATTTTGTTATTACTATGATTGTTATAAAATTGATTTAGGTGTAGTTGTTGTTGTGATTGTTGTTGTTGCTATTGCTGATTTGCTGTAATTGTTGTTGTTGCTGTTGATTTTTGGTGGACTTTTTCGTCATAGATAAAGTCGACGCCGAGGAAGAGAGTGGCGTCGGTGAGAGACTAGAATTTGGAAATGAGAAAGGGAAAAGGGAAAGAAAACTAAGATTCTATTTTTTGTTTTTAATTTTTTCATTTAATATAATAAGGATAATTTAGTCATTTTATGTATTTTAATTTTTTACTTTTATCTCAAATCAAGCAGAATATTTGAGACATAACTCAGTTTTTTATATTTTCACTAATTACAATACTAAAATTTATTTTAGTCTTTATCTTTCGATCTCTCTTCCAAATGCTACTTTATTAACGGGCTCATTTTAGAGGATCTTAACTCTATTTCATCCATCAAATGAGGAAAAATTCAATTTCAAATGTATTAATAAATCCAAAAAGAGTTTAATTATTGTGATACAATTTTTTTCAAAAATTTAAACGGATAGGAAGAGACACTAAATGATTATATCTACAACACGTTTTCTTACGCAAGAATTTTTTTTGAGTTTGTGAATATCATGTTATAATATTACTCCAAAAAATTTAAGATGATAGAATGAAGTATATAAAAGATTATATCTTTAACTCATCTTTTTACAGAAAGAGTTTCATGAAATCACTTCTCCCAAAAAATTAAAATATTAGAAGAAGACACATCTATCTAATATACTCTCTTAAACAAGATTTTATTTATTTATTTAAATTTTTGTGTAATTTTTTTTTCTTTTTTTTTAATTTACAAAAGGGTATATTATAATTTTCGCATCTCTTAAGAATACAATCTTTAAAAGATTTAAAGGTGCAAGATATCTCTCACCTCATGAGCTAACTTGTGAAGTTGAGTTACTTTCATTCAATCTCAATTATAATACAGTATCAAAACCTATCTCATCTAATGTTATTAGGCCACTCACTTGCAATGTTTGTATTCCATATGATGATTTCTAAACGTGATAAAGAATTTATAAATATAAGACATCCTTCGTCTTATACACTAACTTTTGAAGTTAAATTAGATACACTCAAACGCAATTCTAAACATATATTATCAATAAATTTAAAAGTACTTACATAATTTCTTTCTATTCATTGCAATATTAAATTTAAAATCCAAATCCAATTCTATATATCAAAGTGACAAGCCAACAAGAAAAGGCAGGCAGAAAATAAAACTAAATGAGTTTATAAGATGTATCTTATAACACATTTCTGATAAAATTGTCCCAAGAAGTAGAAGACTTTGCCTCTTTAATCTTTATCGCTGTTCTCTCTGTATTGTTTATTACGGCATCCTATTCCTTGCATCTACCTTATTACATTTTTAATCACCATATGAAATTATGAATGAATAACAGAGTACAACGTAACATGCATATTGAAACAGAACAGTGTTTCTACTTCACCGTGCATGCCGTTTTCTTTAGAGATTTGAACAACGATTGGAAGTTGGGACTTGCCTTAAAGAAGAGATTTCATTATTTTCCTCATATTATATATATAGCTGATTTAACTGCTCACATGCTTTGCACAGCACATGTACATGTACTACTATATATGCTAAGGGTTCCTTGTTGCTTTAATTTTCAGTTTTATGTTGTGTATGATTATTGCATAGAATTTATCTTTTGTGGGACATATACAAAACTTGATATGTTTTTCAGAGTTCTTCAACACTTGTTTATGGCTTCTACGTTAAGCCTTCGAGTTGGAATAGCCAAAGACATTAATGGGGTTCTTAGAAGATTGCCAACAGCTGAACCTAGTCTTGTAAAATTTTCAATTTCAACTTCGAGATCGAACATGTGTTCTTCAATTCTCTCGATAAAAATGATAATTTTTTATAAATTTCCTTGGGCTACTACGTACTGAACAAGAACAATTCCCATATTTTCCTTCAGCATTATTTCTTGATCATGCATTAGTTGGAATATTTTATTTTTTTTAGAAAACATGCAAAACATTATGGAAAAGTCTAGGGGCAACAACTTTGTTAAATTCTGACCAGCATATAACCAGCAAACAAAATTGAGTCATTGGATGAAATCTTACACTAATCTCACACCATTAAAACCATCATTGATAACTATTTGATGGCTACAAATCACAAAAGTTGCTGGCCTAGCATTCCTCAAATAATATCATGATATATCGCCACCTCAATAAGCTTAAGCCATGGATTTTGCTTTTCTGCACAAAATCATGTGCAGCTAATAATAACGGAAAATTATAGGTAGACAATGAGAATATTAAACAATGTGAATAATGAATATATTGGATGTTTAATTAAATAGGTATGCAGATGATTATGTTCATTATTTTTAATTAGATGGTTATTTCTTTAGATTTGATTTACTCATGCATAGTTAATAATGACTGGATGTTCAATTTGTGTAGATGGTTATTCTAATATTAAGGTTTAAGAAGAATTTTAGGGATGGAGTATTTTTTTATTTTATTTTAGAACTCATTATTCACATTATTTACAAAAGTAATTGTCTACCTAGCAAAACCCAATAATAACCAACTCATTAATGGGGTTTAAAGACTTTGTTAGGTAGACAATAGTTTTTGTAAACAATGGGTTCTAAAATTAACCCAATAAAATAAAAATGAGAAAGTATATAGGGAGCCAATGACTTAGAAAGTATTAGAGATATGATTATTAGTGTTACATTATTCTGTCAAGTTACGCTTTTGGGATGAATGGTTTCAGGACATGGTATTAGAATTTTAGATCAAATTAATTTTTTATAACATGAGATGTTTATTATCCCTGGTATCCGGATGGTTATTCTGGATAGTATAGGTGATGTTCATTTTATTCATAAACCAAAGATTTAGTCTATTTTACACATTGTACGCTTAGGTCATTGGCTCCCTAGCACTACTCAATAAAAATACACTACACTTCTAAATTATCCACCTAAATCTTAATATTAAAATAACCATCTACACACCTAATAAATTAAACATCTAATATATTTATTATTTACATTATTTAATATTTTTATTGACTACTTATATTTTTTCTCAAAAATAACCAACTCAAATAATTTTAGCCCACTAGTACTTGGTAAGACATGTGCTAGTGCAAATCAATATCCAAATTTGCATCTTCCGAGGAAAACGATAAGATTATTTCTCCCTAGCATGCATGTGTTACAACATATAATGGAGTTTATGACCAAATTATAATAACATCTATTACTGGAAAAAGCCAAAAAGGGAGTCATAGTCTTATAGATCGATATTTTGGTTATCAATATCGCATTAATTAAACGATAGCTATATGGACTAATCATAGAATCTAGTTATTTGGCATTTTAGTTAGGTGTGCCTGAAGATCAAATTTTTCTTCTCACCTTCTTTCTTGTGGAAAAGAGTTAAGAGCGAAAAAGACATTATATAATTATAAATTATAAAAAAATTTAAGACCAGCATTTTTATTAAAATATAATTAAAATTTAATCAATAAAAAATAAATAATTTTATATTATTAAAAATATTAATAATAATTAATTAATAATTATAAATCACAAAATTTATTAATTTTTTAGTATTTTTTATAAATTATTTAAGCTGCATTGTTTATAATCAGAGAACAGAGAATATTAGACAAAAATACAGAAATACAAATAGAATATGAGATATAGATAAAAATATTATGTTTATTTTGACAAAAAAAACTTAAAAATATTAACAACGTGATTTATTTTTTATTTTTTTAATTATTTTAATTAATTTTTTATAATTATATATATTTTTTAAAATTTTTAAATAAAAATGAATTAAATATTTATAATTTATTTTAATTTATTATAAATAAAATATAAAAATATTAATTTTTGTATTTCTATTTTTTATATCTTGTTTTAGATGTCTAATCTTGTTTCGTTTTGAGAAGCAAACGCAACATTGGGGAATAGGGATCGTTCGGCTACCGACTCGTCTTCTTCGTCGCGTAATAGTTTCATTTTCGTTATCGTTAAACATTATCATCATGTTCGGCCATTGGCTTCACATAGTATAATTGGAAGTTCGTTCTTTGTAGACCTCGAAATAGTAATAAGAAGACGTTAAGGGCAAATAATGGCAATATGATATTAACATTGTGGTTAGGTGGACCCAATATCGATATGCAAGAAACCTACTTAGCAATGGAGGAAAGAAAATCGTGAAAGTAACATGCTTCAATTTAAGTATGGTAATTTATTATCTCATAAATACTTATTTTTAGATGTTTAACTAATATTATACTGCACGAAAAATATACAATCGTGTATGATTGGGACATATTCATTTTCGCTTCTTATTATTAGTAGTTAAGGTTGATAAAACGATTATGTGTAGTAATTTATTGATCAATGTTTAAATTTTTAAACAAAATTTAAATTTATAATAAATTAGTTTTTAGACAGTTAGATTAAGAATATTATAAAAAAAAATTAGTTACAGATGGTAATTAGTTTATAACAAATATTCAATTATGTTAGATATATATTAAAATCAGTTATTAAAATATTAATGTGTATTTATATTAATATATTCTATGTATTTTATTTATGATGTATGAATACTGACATAGACACGAGACATGACACGATATGGAATACACAAACATACGAATTATAAAATCTTATAAGATACGTGAATGCGACATATATACACAATATAAAGTATTTTTTAAATAGTTACAATGATGTTTTAATTTTTTATTGATATTAAAATATAAAATATTTTTTAAACCGTTTTTAATGTCTTTCTTTAATTATATAAAATATTTAAAATATTTTTTGTTTTAATAAATAATAATATATTATTTTTAAACTCATTTTAAGAATACATGTTAAGAATAATACTGGATATACTAACACGTAATGGTATTTAGGTATATTTAAATGTGTCTGAATTTTTTTTATTAGGACACAATTGGATACGACAGCCAGATGAGTGTCTTATACAAAATGTGTCCAACATGCGCAATTCAAAATTATTAGTGTTCCAGAGTATTTTATATTGATAATTGATTTTGGTATACACGTAGGATAGCCAATTTTTTTTTTATACAAATCACTTGTACGATGGTAACTAAGCGTAATTATCTCTTATTCTTGATCTTTATGATATTGATGAATGAGAAAGTAGAGAAATTTCACAGTAAGAAAGATTGAGTATATCTGATTCTTATCCAGACTAGTGAGGAACTCACATGTTACATACTTTTCTCATCTAGCTATTTCAGTTTACCACACTTTATCCCTTTTTTTAATTGCACTCACTAGCCCCTTGCCTATGCACCAGCTTCTCCCTAGAACAAGTCCAAAAAGTGAAACATAACATGGTACTTTTTAAAGTCCCCACCACCCCTACCTTCTTAAGCCAAATCTCACTATAAAGATACAACAATCTGAGCATTCCTCACTACTCTTTTCTTCATTCTCTTGTTTATAGCACCATACCATATACAAAAGAAAAAAAAAATGGTCATAATATCACGCCTTATGTTACCCCATGCATTATTATTATTGTTCCTTTCATCATTCCTAGCAAGCAGTGGCCAAATGGTGGTTGCAAAAGGGAACAAAAATGGTTATGTTAGAGAAGCTTGCAGTGTAACAAGGTACCAAGACTTGTGTGTTCATTCACTAGCACAATTCTCCAACACTGCGGGAACAAGTCCTAGCAAATGGGCACGTGCTGGGGTATCAGTGACAATAGGCGAGGTAAAGAAAGTTCGAGCATACTTGGCACAGTTGAAAAGAAACGGAGGATTCATAGGAAGAAACAGAGCTGCACTTTCAGATTGTGCTGAGGTTTTTGATGATGCACTTGATGAGCTTCATAGATCACTTGATGTGCTAAGAAAGCTTAGCAAAACCACGTTTAGCACACAAATGGGGGATCTTAATACGTGGATTAGCGCCGCGCTAACCGATGAAGACACTTGCCTTGATGGATTTTCATTTCAAGTCCAAGATGATAATAATAATAATAATCATAACAATAATAAGAAGAAGCAGATCAAGTTGCTGCAGAGGAGGGTCCAGAATGTTTCTTACATAACCAGCAATGCTCTAGCTCTTGTTAACAAGCTTGCTACCACAGGTATTGGAAGCTTTGAACAAGACAAGTCCTGAATTGGGTAACAGATACTTGTGCTACATGTGTAATATATATACATATACTTTTTCTTTATTTTTCTTTGGTTTTTGTCTATATCAAATGGGAACTATAAGAAGAAATAAAGCATAATGTTCTGTTAGCAAAGGTGTTACAGTATATGTTTGAATACTTATTAGTAATTAAGGTTTCAGCAAGAAATATGAATTAGGTGTTGCTTGCTTGTGTAAATATGATCATGATATGAAATTTATCCCACAAGCTGTAAAAATAGTTGAAGATCTTTTACTTAGTAATTCTGTCTTGTGAATTTGTGAATGATTTGACTACTGACTATATGCAACTATGGTATGTTGTTTGTTCTGTTGCTCAAAATGACTCATAAATGGTACTCCTTCTCTCTGTTCTTTTTTTTTTCTTCTCATCTACCAATGTCACTTTTAATATTAATGTAGAATTAATATGATATGAGCAACGATTTAAATATGATGCTTTTGAATTTAAAATGAGTGTCATATTCTAAGATCTTTGATAAGGCAGCTAGAAACTCTCATTAACTCTTGGCCGATGCCTTTGGTGTTGTAATTAAGTGGTCAAACACTCAAACCTTTTAATGTTTTCGGTAATGACTAATGAAATCTTGGACAATCTACTGTAAAGAGGATCAACCACTAAGACCATCCCACCCAAAACAAGTCAAAACAATTCATTATATATAACTTAGTAGTACCTACTAAAGCACAGTACACACCATACCCTAATACACATTTGAAACAAAATATCATTCATAACCTTTTTTTGTTTTGAAAAGAAATGTTTATTTACAGTTTAGATTTCCATTTATGTTGAGCAATATGTATTAAATTCTTAAATTTAAATTTTAGTGGCAATACTTTTTTTTTTCTTTTGGTTGTCTGAAAGAAAGGAACAAGGCAAAAGGGCCAGAAAAAACATAGCAGATTCTCAAGCAAAGTGATTCCATTATTTAAAAATGATTTTTACGTTTAAAATAACATAATTGTTTTTTTTTTTCCCTTTAAAACACTATTAGAAAATCTCTGAAACCTTATGACAAAGTGATCATATATGAATTATAAGTAGCCATTAGGATCGAATCAATACTTAGAAGTTTTAGTAGTATGCAAGAAATTTTAGAGATGAATTAATGACTTAGCAGATATTACCGTGTTTGTTCAATCGCTTTTTTGTTATTTTTAAGGTTAAGTACTGAAATCGTCTCTAAGGTCTGGGGTGAAAATCAAAATCGTCCCGACCTTTTTTTGTTATTAAAATCATCCTCAACGTTACAAAACGTTATAAAATCGTCCTTTTTATTTTATTTTACCAAATTACCCTTATCAATTAATAAAAATAATATTAAAAAATAAAAAAAACCCTCCCCCTCCACCTGCACCCCCACTTCCTTATCTCTTCCCTTTCTTCTCTCCAACTACTGCCATTAACTTCCAACAACCCGTCTCTTCTTCTTCGTCTTCTTTAGGTACTCTCAGCTTCCAGAACATGCTGCAGCAAGTACCACCTCCAAACTACCCTTCTCATCAACATCATCATGCTGTTTTTGTTGCCATCCAAGTGGGACTGAGGCAACAAGCGCATCTTAACAACAACGTGAACAACAAAAACAGGTTGATGAGTAGCAGTAGTAATGATTCATCAAGGGAGGAATGGGTCCAGAGAAGAAGTGATGGTCAAAGAGAACCAATGAACTTAACCCCTTAATTGCCCAAAAATTCAGTAACCATACAAAGAAACAAATAAAAAAGCCAAAATTGATTATCAACTAATTATAAAAACAAACAAACAAGAAGAAGAGAACAAACTTCTCAATTGCTTGAAACTGCGATTGAGTTGTGCCTGATTGATCTGGAGCATCTTGTCACGAGCAAATTAAGAAAAATAGAATTAGAGGCTGACCAAGCAATGAGGGGCAAACTTGGCACTGAATACAAGATAAATTCTGTTATGCAAAAGGGACACTTGGCAGCAAATACGGTTGAGCAGCTGAGGAGAGGCAGCAGAAAGAAATGCTCTAATGCTCGGCTGCGTGACTATGTTTGTTAGGCAACTTTTGGTAATTCAAATTCTCTCTCCTTCTATCATCTCTGTTCCTCCTCTGACAATATTCTTTCTTTCTTCCCTTACCTGCATTCTCTAATCCTATCTTCCTCACTCAGGTACAAATTGCACACGGTTGAAGACACTGATTCGAGCATCATCACTCCCCTTTATTATTCTTGCTCCTTACTTACTTATACTTTCCTTTCATAGACTTTTGTACTCGGTCTGCACTATTTCATTGGTTTTTATACCTGTTTGTTCAGTTGTGTTTTTTTATTATTTTTATAAAATTAATTGTATTTATTTTTTAGTATATTATTCATCCTTTAATTTGTTAATTAAGTTTTTCATCATTTTAATATTATTGTGACCTTATTTATATTATTATTTTTTTAAATAAAATACTAAAAAATTAAAGACTTTTAAATATTAAATTATAAAAATTCACAATAAACATATATCTATTTTATTAAAAATAAATAGTTCAAAAATTAATAGTTATAATATTATTTTAATAAAAAAATAAATATAAAGCAAAATACATATTAGTTATTTACAAAAAAATAAATTATACTTAAATATTATAGATATTTATCTTTATCTTTATCTTTTAAAAATGTTAGATCAAAATATAGATCTAAATTTAAAAATTTTTTCATTGTCCTACAAATAGTGAAAAAGTAAAAAAATAAATTAGTTTTTTTTTTATGATTATTCATGCCGTATAAAATAAATAATAATTATTTTTATTGTCTTAACAATATATAATTGGATATAT
The DNA here is from genome assembly GCF_003086295.3 of Arachis hypogaea. Lineage (NCBI taxonomy): Eukaryota > Viridiplantae > Streptophyta > Magnoliopsida > Fabales > Fabaceae > Arachis > Arachis hypogaea. Next base: position 11,564,000 of record NC_092051.1, read on the forward strand.
ATATAAAATTATTTTTATATATAGAATTTATGAATGGTTAAATTTTAAAAAATTACGAAAAAGATGAGATTTTAACATTTATAAATATTTTAAAAATAAAAAATTTAAATTGTTTAATAAGTATTTTTAAGACACTATTAAGTTTTAAGTAATATTTATAAAATAATATTACTAATAACTATTTCCTTTCTTTCGATCTCCCAAACTACTCTCTTATTTTTTATTATTTTTAATTCTATTATATTTATTATTAGATTTGAGTTCAAATTTTAAAGAAAATGTACATTTAATGTTTATCGTTGATATTTTATGTTAGATTTATCTTTTTTATTCTAGTCCTAATCTAATCTGTTAGGTTGATATATCATTATACATACAAATCTGAATAGGTATGTTATATGTAACAAATTTTGTCACAAAAAATAATACTTTTTATTCTAATATTGTTGTCTATTTCAAAATTTTTTCTTTTTTATTTATTTTTGTTGACATCATATATAATATAAGTGTCGACTATGCTATTATCATTTACATTCAAGTAGTTAAAAAAAAATAGAGTGAACTATTAAAATAGTATTCGAAATTTTGCATCGCTGACAAAATAAACCTCAAAAGATGCTAACGATAAATAAATAATGCTGACTATGGGTAGGGCAAGGTAGAATAGGGTAGAGTTTAGACTCTATCCTAACCCTACCTGCATTTTAAAATTCTCAATCCTACACTACTCAACCCTACCAACCATACCAGTAAGAAAATCAATTTTTTTAAGCAAATATCAAATTCAATTATTTCATATTTCATACATATTAATAAAATAGAAAATAAAAAATTAAGTTCAAATTAAAATTAAAAACAATAAAATCTTTGAAAAATCAAACATAAAATTACAAATAACATGATCATTAAGTTCTTAATAAAATTAAAATAACACAAACAAAGATAAATATCTTATCACTCTTCTTTTAACTCCAAATTTTTACAGCATTACTCTTTAAATAACAAACATACTAAATTAATAATTTAAATAATTAGCTTAATAGTTGATTTGAGTTTTTACAAAAAGGAAGTCGTGGGTTCAATACCCACTTTGGTTGATTTAGCCAACCCTATCCGATCAGGTTGGGTCGAATTTGGTACTCGTAGATAAGATACATGTTGCCAACCCTACAAATAAGGCCAAAAAATTTAAAAACACGACCAATTTTTACAATTATTATTAGAAAAAAATCTTTTCATCCTTGAATTTTGGTAATTTTTTATTAAGTGAATTTTTTTTAAAAAAAATCAATATCAATGATCAGATTTTTTTGAAAAATAAAAAGAAAATATAGAGATCAAATTTTGTTTCGAATTTTTGTGCACATTCTAAATATTTATTCAAATGCTACCACAAAAATTTAGAAAATATATTTTTTTGTTATTTATAAAACTTATGATATTTATTAGTTCTTTTTGTCGTATTTTTAAATCATTTAGAAACTATTTTGTCGATAACATCTTTTAGGAATCTATTTGTCAGCTACTAAATTTTTCGGATACCAAATTAGTAATTAATCCTAAATTTTATAAGTAATGACATCATGTATAAGTAATAACGTCATGATATATAAAATATGATAAATATTTTTAATAAATTATTTTTCTATTAGCTACTATGTTCTTGTATTTTTTTATTTGTAATTAAGAAAATAATATAAAATAAACTGTAAAAACTTTCTTAGTAATTCTTAATTTTTAAAATATTCATTGATTTAAAAAAATTCTTTTTAAACAAACTTAAATTTTTTATATAATTCTTAATTTTTATTTGTATTTATTTTAAAAAAAGTTCACTGTTAAATTCTTTTCCTACCAAAAAAAAACTTTTATTCTCTTCTTTGATTTTGTATTAATACGATTTAATATTATGTGTAAATGGTCAAATAGGTCAGATACACATATAAATTTTTGTCCGTTGTCTAAATTTATTAAATATTAAATAAAATAAAATATTATTATTTTTAGCATAAATTGAATAAAAAAATAACTTTTAAAATAAAAAATTTAAAATTTTAAAAATAAACAAATAAATATTTATCTATTTAATATATTAATAATATTTTTTTTTCTTGAAGTTACACGTTAGGCAAACTTATTATCTGCAAATATATTAATTTTGTAGGATGATAAATTAAAGACTATAACATTACTTGATGAAGATAAAGCTTAAAAGTAATACCGGCCTCGGATAGTTTCTTCTTTGCTCTTAGCTCCTCATGAGTATTATAGGCATTTGATATTCTCATTAATTATAGTAAGGAGAGAATGGTGAGAATGGTGTTTGCAGTGACAAAAAGAGGCTCTTTTTAGATTCTATAACAAAAGAATAGTAAAAAATTGGAGCAAACACTATGCGAGAGAAAAATTCTAAAAGAAAAAAAATAGTTAAAGATAAAATCACATGCTTTTATTATTAATTTATTATCATCATATATATATATAAAGAAAATTTATAGCGTACAGAGGTTAACATGTAAAGAAATAAAGATATTCGCTTTAGTTAAAGGGTTTGTTGACAAGTGGCATCAAACTTGTTGCAAAGGGGCAGCTTGGCAGAGATGTCTGATGCATTGTTGGGACTGAGCTTTCATGGAACCGTGCTAAGTGGTGAGGAGTTGTAAAGGTCATAATGAACTTTGGTAGTAGGTTCAGTTATGCTGTATGAATAGAGCATAGAGATTGGGCTGTGTGCAGGGCTTGTTAACAGGTTTAGAAAAGAAGTGTTTTAAGATTTTTTATTCCAAAAAGAAGAGTTTTAGGCTTTTAACATTTGAAAGGATACAAGATATAACAGACATGGTAGTTAAGTATGGAAAAACATGATCCTACCAAAATTAGGGCCGTCAAAATGGGCTAAACTTATCGGGTCAGTCCGTTTATCCATTTAAATGTGTGGATTTTACCTCTAAAATTAAGCCCATTTAAATTTTGGGTTAAACGGGCTGAATCTGATTAACCCGAAAAAAATAACGGGTTAAACGGGCTAGCCCCGCGGGCTAAACGGGTGGTCCATTTAATTTTTTTTACATTTTTAGCACTTTTAGCCGATATGTCTTCTGATCCGACATGAAAATCCGACCCATCAATTAAAAAATTATTATTTTAAAAAGTTTTTGACCTAAAAATGGTATTTTTTGTTAAAATATTTTTTAAAAAATAAAATTAAATGATAAACGAGTTGGTCCGTTTAATCCATTGGGCTGACCATAAATGATCCGGACTAGAAAATTCTGACCCACGAATAAAGCGGGTTTAAACGGGTCAGCCCATTTAACCCACGGATTTAACGGACCGGGTCTAAGTGGGCTGGACTAGCCCGTTTGACAGCCCTAACCAAAATAGAAGCCATGAGAATACTAAGCTTAATTTTGATTGTATTCTTCTTGGTGTAGGTAATTTTGTTTAGCAATGATGCTTTAAATGGAGAGAAATACTATTTATAAATAAGGATAAAGTATTATAAAATATATATTAAAATTTAATTTAACTTTTTTATTTTGTAATAAAAAATATTTTTTTGTTTTATTTTGTATAAATTAATTATTATTATTCATACCCTAACCCAAATGCTTAAAGCCAGTCCGCTAAAGAATGAAGGCTCCAATCCAAGAGAGGGTTGGTCTTCACATTTACCCAACCTCTTTAAAGAAGTCGGACATCATCACGGAAGTCTAGCTCTATTTGCCCAAAGCAAGTAACTGCCTCCGTGAATCTCTCCCCTCCGTCTAGAAGAGTAATTTCAACAAGCTCCCAAGATAACGAGAACAGTTACCCACCAATAAAGATGGAACTACTCCGATAAAGGTGGTTAATACTCTACTATAAATACTTTGACACCCGTCAGGTATAATTTATGTTCTAATCTACTAAAAACCTGCCTAAGGTCATTGCTAACTTAAGTGTAAGAACCGAGAATAATTAATCATCTAATTAAATAATTAATATTGCCCAAAATAGGATCCAAAAATTTAGAAAGAGAATTAGAGGATTTAAATATGATTTTTGGACTCAATAGGGCCCCGGTTTGTTTTCTTCCTTCTTATGAATGGTGTGCGAAATATACAATAACGGTTTCTAGAAGGAGCAAACGTTTTAGCTCAATCGAAGGGCGGTCACAAGCAATTCATCTGAGTTTTGTTGATTGTTCTTGGTGATTAGGGTTACGGATTTAAGGTCTCTTGTAATTGAAAATAAATTTGGGAATTACTGATTATTGTAATTGGATCTGCCTTTTGCTAATTGAAGAAGAATAGTTTTGGTTCTAAGTTTTGTGGATGCTTATGAATTCTGACGACGATGATGATTTTCTTGTTTCTTATTAAACACAATGGTTTTGGGGATGCATTGTTGTTTTGGTTTTGAACTGTGTGTAGTTGTTGTTGTAGGTTAGATATTTTTTCTGATAAGGGAACAGATGGTGATCAGGTGATAGTCAGTGGGGTGATGCGGATGGTGATGGGGTGGGGTTAGGGGTGGAAAAAGGCCAGGCGGCCTGCCAGGGGCCTGTAGCCTGGCCTGTGTTTGGCCTGGTCTGGCCTGGCCTGTTATAAAATAGGCACAGGCCCAGACTCTTTTAAAAGCCTTAATACGTTAATAGGCCAGGCCCAGGCTCGCTAATTAGTCTTATTGGCCTGTCAGGCCTGCCTGGGCCTGTTAAAATATAATTAAATATATAAATAATTATTTATTATAACAAAATTATGAGATATTTTAAATCTATTATATTTTATTATAAATATTTTTGTATATTTTAAATACATTAAAAGTTTAAAATTTTTTTAAATAATATTTTTATTTTTGTAAAAAAAATATATCAGGCCTTTTAACAGGCTTCAGGCCAGGCCAGGCTGAATAACAGGCCAGGCTTAGTACCTTATAAAGAGCCTATAACAGGTTGCAGGCCAGGCTCAGGCCAATTAACTGTATGACAGGCCAGGCCTGTTAAGAGCAAAGCCTGGCCTGGCCTGGCCTGTTTCCACCTCTAGGTGGGGTGATACTCAGCCGCCTAGGAATACAGAAGGCTTTGGTTGAAGAAGATCGAAAGAACCACAAGATCCAAACTCTTCCCATCATGATTCATGTTTATGAATTCAGGTACGCTTCCGCATTCAAGTATTTTATTTCTTAATGATTTAACATGGATAATCTTTGGATTAAGGAATTTTGAAAAGATTCCAACATCTTTGACTTAATTTACCTCACGCGCTTCTTCTTCTTCTTCTCCTTCTTCTTTTTCTTCTTCTTCTGCTTTGCCACCCCTGATACTTCGTTATCGTCGACACGAACACCGTCATCTCCTCCTCCTCTTCCTCTTCCTCTTTCTTTTTTCATTGGAATTTCTTCTCCTTCCTTTTCTTCCTTCTCCATCATCTTCATCCTCCTTCCTTTTCCTCATTCTCCTCCATCATCTTCATCATTATGATAATTATCGTTATAGTCATCGTAGTCTTCTTCTTATACGTATCGTCGTTATCGTTGTCGTCATTATTGTTATCGTTATTGTAGAATTTTTGCCATATTGATGACATTGCTTGATTCAAAATTGATTTGGATGTGTTTTCATTGATAATCAGTCATTTTTGCGGATGAAATCTTTTGGCATTCCTTGTGTTCACATAATATGTGTCTTGGTGTATCTAAGCATCATCTTTATCCCTACTAAGCTAATAGTTGAAAGGTGGACCTATTGATAGTAAGACATATAGCACATGCATGAGTGGAAATTAGGGTAGTCTAAATAGACATTGCATGAAATGTAAGATCTCGGATTATTTTTGAAAATTAAATAGTAAGTTATTTATAATTTATTATATTTGTTGATAATTTTATTTAAAGAATTTTTTTTATTTATCTCTAATTTTAAATTAGAGTACTTAATTAAAAATAATCTATAGGTTAAAAAATAAATAATATTCTTAAAGTTAATTATATTGAATTAAATTTAATTTTAAGTTAATCTTCTACTCGAACCCTAATTTTACCTAACCTAACCCTAATACCCTCTCACCCTTCCTTTTCACCAGTCAGCCGCCGAAGCCCTCACCCTCACCAACAGATAGGGGTGTTTGCGGTGCGGTTTGGTTTGGTTTTTGAGGGAAAAGCCATCCGATCCGATCGTCTAATTAAAGTGCGGTTCGATTTTTTTGTCAAGGTCATCCGAACCAAACCAAACCAATTAAAATCGGTTTGGTTTGGTTTGGTTTGTTCGGTTTTTCAATCAAATCAAAAAAATTCTACCATACTATTATGCAAAGTCGTAACATTGAAATTGACAAACCGAAATACACAATAGCTAACAAAGTCTTGATCTAACGAAATTTAACGACAACATAATTCAAATATGACAATTAAAGAAGTTCAATAGTTCAACAGTCAACACAACTGAAAATAAAAATAAATTGTCATTAATCTGATAGCAAAGTTATGGTGTCTTCTCCAACAAAATAGCTAAACTTCTTAATGCACACCAACTTGAAATAAAAAAAAAAAACAGTTACATAATAAGAACAACAACAACAATAATAATTATAATAATAATAATAATATAAGGAGAACAATTCCTACCATAACAAGATGTACTCAATCAGACTCAACACCATAATCTTCTTCATTGGGATCAGGAGTGGGTGCAACTTCTACAAAATATATAAATCAAGAAACAATCATAACAAATAATATATATTAATAAAAATCAAATTAAAGTAAAGAAAATTATAAGTAGAAACTTAACCATACCTAATTCCAACTTCTCCAATTCCTCGATGAGTTCCTCAAGAACAAGTTTTGGAGAGTTTCGGAGCCAATTTTATGTACAAATTAACGCTTCAGCTGTCATCGGAATTAGAGAACTCCTATAATTATTCAACACCCTTCCTCCAGTACTAAATGCCGATTCTGAAGCAACTGTGGAAACTGGTATGGCTAAGACGTCTCTTGCAATCTGCCCAAGAATTGGATATTTAGTGAAATTCACTTTCCACCAATTTAGAATGTCGAATTGCACGCCACTCTTCTCTAATGCCTCCATAAGATATAACTCCACCTCATTCTTGTTAACACTCTCATTGAATTGCATTTCCTTCTCAAATTCTATAGCAAAAGAAGTTTCATGTGCCTCAAGCTCGTGTGTGCTAATTTCAGGAGGATCTTGCCGAGTAGATCTTTGATAGTTACCAACCAGCAGCAATCCAGCAATACCATAAACCAGCAGCAATCCAACAATACAATAAACCAGCAGCAATCCAGCAATACCAATTACCAAGTTATCAAAACTTAACAATAAATCAATAACCAGCATCAAGCAATAAACTGAAAAATAAATCTATAACCAGCAATCCAACAATACCAAATTATCAATAATAAACTGAACAATACACTAATCTCAATACACTGAACAATAATTCAATAACCGGCAACTTAAACAGCAATAAACAGCAATCATATTGACTTGGAATGGTTCAAATTAAACAGCAATAAATAGCAACCATAAACAGCAATAAACACTAAACAGCAACCACCAGTAAACAGCAAATAGTTTATATTGACTCGGACTCCATATTGACAGTAAACAACCACCAATAAACAACCAGTAAACAGCAATAAACAACAAATTACCTGAATCGGTGGCTCGGGCTCCATGTTGACTTGGGAGGAAGGCTGACTGGGAGACTCGGTTAGGGTTCTGCCGTGCTGGGAGTGAGTTGAACTGATGATAGTGGCGCTGAGTGGGAGAGCCCAGAAACATTGCTGGCGCTGGGTGGTGGCGTGTCAACGGCGACAGCGTGGTGCTGTGCGTGGGCAACAGCGTGGTGCTATGCGTGGGCGACGGCGTCGTGCTGTAGGTGGCGTCTCCGCGAAGAGGAAGGCTTCGGCGTGGTGCTGTGGTGGCGTCGTGCTTTGGGGATTTGGAGAAGAGAGAGCGAGAGCAACTGAGTAGTGAGTAGTAGAGACTAGAGAGTAGAGAGCGTAGCCGCAGGTTAGAGATTGGGGATTTGGGGGGTTAGGGTTAGGGACGGCTGGAGGGGGAGGCGCTCTCACACTCGCGCAGCAGGCATCAACTTTGTTCGTTTGGGGGGTGGCGGTCTAGGGAGGTGGGGTTAGGCATTTTTAGGGTTTTTTCCGAATCGGTTCGGTTCGGTTCGGTTAGGGTTTTCAGAGTCAAAATCGAAAACTGAACCGAACCGCACAAAAAAGCAGCAAAATAGGTTTTTTTTCGATTTTTTTGGTTTTCAATTAATTCAGTTATCAGTTTTTTCAGTTCGGTTCGTCGGTTTAGTTCGGTCCGGATCGATTTTGAACACCCCTACCAACAGATATACACACAGAAGAAGGAAAAAAGAAAAGAGAAGAGAGAGAGAAACAGAAGAAGGAGAGGAATGGAGAAAGACGGTGCCGATGGGCGTCACTGGCACCGTCGCCATCGTCGTTGCCGTAAGGGAGAGAGAGAAAGCGTCATTGAGAGAGAGAGAGCGAGCAGCCGTGGGAAGCGTCATCACTGACAGATTTTCAAATAAGACAAATTATAACTATTTTAGCTCCCTTTTTCTTTTTGTTACCAAATATTTCCATCGTGAAATTTTCAAAATTTTTGCTGAATTTTTCTTTCAAAGTTGCAAATTTAGAGAAGAAAATCCAATAAATGGATATAAAATCAAAAGCATTGGAACAAAAAATTAATGGTTACTTATTACATATCAAAGAAAAAAGAGATATTTATTCTATAGATTTTACGATACAATTTTCCAAAGCCACAAATTTTATTTATATTACTTGACATATGATAAATTATTTTAGTTTAACTATAACTAAATATATCTTGGAAGCCTTTTCCGTAGAGAAAAAAACACTCTTGATAAATAACTATAACTAAATATATCTTGGATATCCTATATGTTAAAACAAGTCTCCCAGTACAAAAATAATCAATAATATCAAAGATACAAACAAAACGCTAGCACCTATTGGCAAAAGAAAAGAAGAAAAAAAATGCTCACTTCTGTAGTATCACATCAGACTTTGAAAGGAGCTGAAATGCTCTGTTGGAATTGTTTAAGGCAGAGCACGATCTCTTGACTGACATGATTTTAGATATTAACAAATAACATGATTAACAAGCATTATCAGAACAAATAAAGGATTTTAGAAACAAACTGCAAACCATTATCAGAATAGATAATTTTAGATATTAACAAGCAACATGATTTATTTTAGCCTTCTCCTTCCTCCCTTCATAGTGAGGCAAGAAAACTTGTCTGCAAAAGAATTATGCACTTTTACATACATATGTAAACTATCATGCATCCAATAATATGTTTCTTCAATTTGTAGCTAGCATTAATAAACTTATCCAATCTTTGATCAGTTTTTCAAAACTTGTTACTTTTCTATATTCTCTACCTAATTTAATGGTTCACTTGAGAAATTCAACAAAATTTCAAAAGGTAAAAAGAAAAAAGAACAAGAACAATAAGCGGCTTAATTGAGATTATAGTAGGAACCAACACAAGCAGGAATGGCAGTCATATTCTATTAGAGTATTAGGTGAATTTGGTATGCGTGAGATCCACTTCTTATTATGAACAATATCATTTCACACTAGCACGACCCAATATGTTATATGATTAACGACTTGCACTAAAAGCAACAAGAAACCAAAGACATCTACTTGTTCAGTGACATCAATTAGGCCTATATATGTTGGGATTATGTAATGGATTTACCAACTTTAAATTCGAGCAAATTTTTATCAAACCTACACAGAGCATAAAAACCAAAACCTACTACTCCCTAAATGCACGCTGGTTAGGCACATGTTGTTTTTCAAACACAAAACAAATTGACTTTCCTCATCAGGGGGCCAAGATTCTTAGGCGATGAAAGCATTAGTAGTAATAAAGATGTTTTGTTTTCTAAACGATTTCTGCTTATGTGACTGGATACGGATGGTTTATTATTAGTTTATTACTCTATTATTAGCAGAGCCAAAGCTAATGATTTAATGGACAGAGCAACTTTGTTACCTTCTCGTCACAAGCATGGCAGACGATGAGCACGATGAGGGATGGTGGAAAAAGACCGATTGAGCAAGATGAGGGGTTATAGGCCGCGACGACTCGAAAACTATCCCAACGAAGCTCGCGACCGGCGATTGAGGTGCGGGCGTGGAGCAGGACGAACAGAAGAATATCTCCGGCGTCAGAAGTCCAACGGCGGCGGTCGCGGTGGAGGAAGCTAGGGTTTCCCTCCAGAGATGCTTGTTCTTCTCTGAGCAACTGGGCATGGTGAGAGGAGGAGAGAGAACTAAAGACCCAACCCAACCTGTTTCAATCATTTTTGTTTTCTGAAACTACTTCCAAGGACCAATAAGGCCAACCCATGAAGCTGGACTCACGGAACCCACTACAATGAAATCCCGTTCTTTGTTCAACACACTGACTCGGCTCAGCGAACCCTTCCCATGAGCTCCCATGTTTTGTTCAGAGCCTGCTCCATCCTACAAAATCAAGCAACACATGTGGGAAGGAGATGTAGGTAGAGAGAATATCTGTATAAATATGAAAATTGATCTGTACAGTAGATTAACCCATAAAAAAATTAGAGTACTCAAGGAGTACCTAATTAATAAAGTAAAATACTAACTAATTTTACATAATTACATATACTAATTTTATAATACTATTATTAATATATAGTCTCATTAATTATGTTGGGTTGATCTAGTGGCTAATTCACTAATCACTAATCCGCTTAAGCAAGTGTGAGAATTCAAATTTCGCCTTGTGCATGTAACAATTCATTGGCTAATAATCACAAACACATTGACATTTCTCCTACTCTGTTATTGCTTCCACCCACACAGTACTGCGGACGTCCGCCTCGCCAGTCGTGAGATAGCCGGCATTTCAAGTTGGTCGTCCAAAACACCTGTTTTGAAAAAAAAGTAAGAATAATGAGAATAATAATAACAATAAACCGGTGGTACTTCTCTGAGCAACTGGTCATGGTGAGAGGAGGAGAGAGAACTGAAGACCCAACCCAACCTATTTCAATCATTTTTGTTTTCTGAAACTACTTCTAACGAGCAATAAGGCCCAACCCATAAAGCTGGACTCACGGAACCCACTACAATGAAATCCCGTTCTTTGTTCAACACACTGGCTCGGTTCAGCGAACCCTTCCCATGAGCTCCCATGTTTTGCTCAGAGCCTGTTCCATCCTACAAAATCAAGCAACACATGTGGGAAGGAGATGTAGGTAGAGAGAATATTTGTATATCTGTATGGAAACTGATCTGTACAGTAGATTGACCCATAAATAAATTAGAGTACTCAAGGAGTACCTAATTAATAAAGTAAATTACTAACTAAATTTATATAATTACATATACTAATTTTATAATACTATTGTTAATATATAGTCTCATTAATTAAGTTGGGTTGATCTAGTGGCTAATTCACTAATCACTAATCCGCTTAAGCAAGTGTGAGAATTCAAATTTTGCCTTGTGCATGCAACAATTCATTGGCTAATAATCACAAACACATTGACATTTCTCATACTCTATTATTGCTTCCACCCGCACACTACCGCGGACGTCCGCCTTGCCAGCCGCGACATAGCCAGTATTTCAGGTTGGTCGTCCAAAACACCTGTTTTGAAAAAAAGTAAGAATAATGAGAATAATAATAACAATAATTCGGTCGTTCTTCTTTGAGCAACTGAGCAACTGGTCATGGTGAGAGGAGGAGAGAGAACTGAAGACCCAACCCAACCTATTTCAATCATTTTTGTTTTTTGAAACTACTTCCAACGACCAATAATGCCCAACCCATGAAGCTGGACTCACAGAACCCACTACAATGAAATCTCGTTCTTTGTTCAACCCACTGACTCGGCTCGACTCAGCGAACCCTTCCTATGAGCTTCCATGTTTTTCTCAGAGCTCAGAGCTTGCTCTATTCTACAAAATCAAGCAACACATGTGGGAAGAAGATGTAGGTAGAGAGAATATTTGTATATCTGTATGAAAATTGATCTGTACAGTAGATTGACCCATAAATAAATTAGAGTACTCAAGGAGTACCTAATTAATAAAGTAAATTACTAACTAAATTTACATAATTACATATACTAATTTTATAATACTATTGTTAATATATAGTCTCAATAATTAAGTTGGGTTGATCTAGTGGCTAATTCACTAATCACTAATCCGCTTAAGCAAGTGTGAGAATTCAAATTTCGCCTTGTGCATACAACAATTCATTAGCTAATAATCACAAACACATTGACATTTCTCCTACTCTATTATTGCTTCCACCCGCACACTACCGCGGACGTCCGCCTTGCCAGCCGCGACATAGCCAGTATTTCAGGTTGGTCGTCCAAAACACCTGTTTTGAAAAAAAGTAAGAATAATGAGAATAATAATAACAATAATTCGGTCGTTCTTCTCTGAGCAACTGAGCAACTGGTCATGGTGAGAGGAGGAGAGAGAACTGAAGACCCAACCCAACCTGTTTCAATCATTTTTGTTTTTTGAAACTACTTCCAACGAGCAATAAGGCCCAACCCATAAAGCTGGACTCACGGAACCCACTACAATGAAATCCCGTTCTTTGTTCAACACACTGGCTCGGCTCAGCGAACCCTTCCCATGAGCTCCCATGTTTTGCTCAGAGCCTGCTCCATCCTACAAAATCAAGCAACACATGTGGAAAGGAGATGTAGGTAGAGAGAATATATGTATAGATATGGAAATTGATCTGTACAATAGATTGACCCATAAATAAATTAGAGTACTCAAGGAGTGCCTAATTAATAAAGTAAAATACTAACTAATTTTACATAATTACATATACTAATTTTATAATACTATTATTAATATATAGTCTCATTAATTAAGTTGGGTTGATCTAGTGGCTAATTCACTAATCACTAATCCGCTTAAGCAAGTGTGAGAATTCAAATTTCGCCTTGTGCATGCAACAATTCATTAGCTAATAATCACAAACACATTGACATTTCTCCTACTCTGTTATTACTTCCACCCGCATAGTACCGCTGACGTCCGCCTCGCCAGCGGCGACATAGCCGGCATTTCAGGTTGGTCGTCCAAAATACCTGTTTTAAAAAAAATAAGAATAATGAGAATAATAATAACAATAAATCGGTTATCACTAACCAGCCGAACATATAAGCATAATAATAATCAAAATAATAAGAATCAATATCAATAATTAAAAAAAATAATAAGAATAACAACTAAATCCCCTAATTGGGAAAATAAAAAGAATAAAAAATAAAAAAATAAAAACAAAATAATAAATATAGTTAAGGATAAAATTATATGTTTTTATTATTAATTTATTATTATCATCTATATATATACACTTATATAAATTAGAGTACTTAAAGAATACCTAATTAATAAAGTAAAATATTAATTAAATTTACATAATTATATATACTAATTTATAATTATATTATTAATTTTGTCTTGTACATACAATAATTTATTGACTAACGATAAATTTTTAAATAAAGTTTAACAATGTAATTATTCTAAATATACTTCAAGATTTTTTGCAAACACCTTCGAAAAAAAATTTTGAAAAAAAAAAGAAAGAGAGATATTTAAGAATAAAATCACATGTTTTTATTATTAATTTATTATCATCATCTATATATATATATATCTATATACCTATATAAATTAGAGTATTTAAAGAATACTTAATTAATAAAATAAAATACTAATTAAATTTACATAATTACATATACTAACTTATAATATTATTATTAATATCTAGCTTCAATTATAGTATACGTGTAAATAAAAATGTCAATTTCAGAGAGATGATACCTCTCCTTAGAATTAGGAAGTGACTCCATTGACAAGGCAGAACTTAAAGAGCCGATCAAGAAGACAAGATAATGCAAACTATAGACATGGACATTCACACACAACTACATTGTTCAGTTGTTCCGTATCTAATCCTTCACGTTAGAATTCATATATTTAGTATACTATAATTGAAGAGGTAGTGGAAATAGAAGATGTTGAAGAGGAAGAGGACATACAGAACATGGCTGAAAAAGAAGCTCAATCACAGGAAGAAGAACCAAAGGGCGTAAACACTGCAAAGAATGCTACTCCTATTTCATTTCCACAACTTGCAAGAAAGCCCAGGAAGCAGCTGGAACCTGATCCCAAAATAGTAGAAATATTCAAAAAAATTGAGGTAACTGTTCCCCTTTTTGATGTTATTCAACAGGTACTTAAATATGCAAAGTTTCTAAAAGATTTATGTATACATAAAGACAAAATTAATGAATTAGAAACTATTCCTTTAGGAAGTTCCATATCTGTTTTAATGGGAGGTTTACCTGAAAAGTGTAGTGACCCAGGTCCATGTATAGTTAATTGTACTATTTGTGGTGTGATATTTTCTGACTGCATGTATGATTTAGGAGCATGTGTGAGTATAATGCCTTTGTCTATATATGATATTTTGAGGCTCCCTCCCTTAAAAAGGTCGGCAGCTCGTTTTGTGTTAGCAGATAAAAGCATTATTACAGTGGCTGGAGTTGCTGAAGATGTATTAGTGGGCATTAAGGGGCTCACATTTTTCATTGATTTTTATATCCTGGAGATGACCCAAAATAACTCAGAGAAGCCATTATCAATCTTACTAGGAAGACCGTTCTTAAAGACCTCAAAGTTCAAATTAGATGCTTTTTCAGGAACATACTCTTTTGAAATAGATGGCCGAGTAGTAAGCTTCAATCTGAATGGAACTATGAAGTATCCTCCGGAGGATCATTTTATCCTCCAGTGTGACATCATAGATGAAACCGTGACTGAAGTTCACCAGGAGAAATTTGAAGAGAACCTCAAATAACATTAATTAAGAGAATTATCTGTGATATAGAAAAGTTCATAAATTAAATTGAGAAGATAATAAAAAAGAAAATTGAACCTGATAAAAAGGGGCAATCATGAAAGCAAGAAAAATCCTAAATCCTAATCCTAAGAGAGAGAGGAGAGAACATCTCCCTAAAAACTACATCTAAATCATGAATAGTGAATAATTGGAGACTCTCCTTGAATGGATGCATTCCCCCACTTCATAACCTCTGATCTGTGACAAAGACGAAAATAAAAGAAGTCACATGAAACAAACATAATTGAAATAAAATGAAATAAAATCTTTCTATATTAGTGTATATTTTATTTATATCTAAAGCATTTTTTTAAAAAAAAATATCGTTTAACATATTAATTTTAAATTAAGTTTAATTTATTTTTTTATTCATGTAAATATTAAATAATAGTATGTAATAAAAAATGCATAAATTAATTAGATTAATTAAAAAATGTATAATATATAATAATTTGTGAGATAATAAAATTATACCATTCATGTTTAAATGTCTTTTATATCTGTTCTTGCAGGGATACTGTGCCTGATCTATATGTTGGTATGGTTGTTCAGCAAATCCGTCTGAGCTAACGATGTCCCTGTGAACTCGAACCCGAACGTGGTACCTGCAAAAGGGACTCCGACACTCAAGTTAATAAGAGAATAAGTTAAATGAAGAACGAGTATATAAGATCGGAGATAGATAATTTCAGAATGGGTTTTGGGGTAATCTTCTTGGGCAGAAGTGTTTGTGTCTTGTGTGTTTTCTAACTCTCTTCTTCGGATTTATAGATTTAGCGTGTAGCTTAACGGTAAGTGAAATCTGAGATTTCGGTGAGTGAGCTGGTCCGATATATTGGCGTGTAAGCTAGTTCTGAGGTTTTGGTATGTGAACAGTTAAAAAGTAACCGTTACGTCGAGATATAGCTCGGATTGGGTCGAGATCCTTGGGTATAGTATAATATCTATATACATTTTTTCTAAATTCCTGTACTTTACAAAAACTCCATTAATAAAAAGTGTGGATTCATAATTTCTATTTGAAACTCTAATTATTTAAAAAAAAAAATTATAAGATAATATATTATTTAATATATATATATATATATGACTAAAAATATTATTGAAAAGAAATAGGTATTTACCGTCAAAACTCTTAAACTTTTCGAATTGCAGCTATTTGAGTGATTTTGCATGTACTTAATGAACTATCGTACAAAATTTTTTCACAATGTGCATGATCAATTTAGGTCGGAAAAGTCTAGGGGCCAGCAATTTTATTGCATTTTGGCCAGCATGTAACCAGCAGAGAAATGTGAGGCATTAGATGATATCTTACATCAATCTCACACCATCAAATCATCATTGATGGCTAGTTGATGGCTACCAATCACAAATGTTGCTGGCCCCCTAGCATTGCTCATTTAGGTCCACATCTATACCACATAAAGACAAAATAATAAAACTATTGCAATTTTTCTTAACGGATTGCATCTCATTAAATTCTAGCACAACAAAAGAATAAGACTTCCAAACTTACTAGAGATTTCTAAATTTTCTTTTTCATTTAGAATTTTAAATGTACAAAGTGTTATTATCTTAAAAAATTATTAAAATAAATTGATACCATCAATTTTAATATGAATTATACAATTCTTACCTATTAAGTACGAGTTTTTTTTTTTTGTTGAGTATTTCTTTATACTATTCAAAGCAAAACGAATTTATTGGAATCAAGGAGTCTTTAACTGAATGAAAAATGGTATCTTTTCTGAAGTAAACCTTATGTTCATGTTCGATTAGCTTGAACCTAATATTACTTTGATATATGCTAAGATTAGTCATAACATAAACACTTTCTTTAGAAATTTTTTTTCCAAATAGGGATACTGTTGGGATTTTTTTATTGTGCATTGTATATGAAAACCCTTGTAAAATAATATCACAATAAAAAAATAAAAAATAGTAAATTAATTTTAAAAAAAATATATAATTCTATATTACGTCTTTATCAAGTAGAACAATTTCGATTAGAGCTTTTTGTGTATGTATTTTAAATTGTTTGACACTCCATAATCAAATTATTCTAACCTTAAATTTTTAAATTTTATGTCTAAATGTTACCTTAAGATCCTTAATAAGATCATACCTGCAAAGAAATTAAGATAAAATAAAAGGACAAAAGAATGTAAGTAAAAAGCTAATTTACAAATTATATTTAACATTATATTAAACTCAAAGTTAGAATATAATCTAGTAGTCATGACAATTATCAAGAAAAATATAAACTTCAGATATAAAAATTTATAATCATTCAAGTCCTATGGGCATATCAGACAATTCGTCATTCAACAATGGGGGAATATCCTTTTCGACTTGCCTATGGGATGGAAGCAATGATTCCCATTGAAATTTCTGAAGAGTCACCTAGAGTTATATTTTACAATGAAGGGTCAACACTACGATACAAAAGGAAGAGCTCGATCTCCTTCCTGAGGTCCGAAAAAGAGATCGGATAAAAAAGGAAGCCCTGAAACAAAAGACGGCTGTAAGGTATAACCAAAAGGTAATAAAAAAAAGTTTCACCACTAACGACCTCATCCTGATTAGAAATGACATCGGAGTTCAGAAGTCGGGTGAAGGAAAGCTAGCGACGAACTGAAAAGGACCTTACAGGTAGGGGTGTGCAAAAAAACCGGTTTCACTGAACTGAATTGAAACTAAACTGAAACTGTTTTAAATAAACCAGTTTTTTTCAAATAAAAAAATGAACTGAAACCATATTTTTTTATGAAAACCAGTTTATTAAAAATCAGTTTTTATGGTTCAGTTTAGTTTTAAACCAAATTAAAACTGGTTTTATTCAAACTCCAAAATTACTTTTTACATACTCTTTCTCTCTCTCCTCTCCTCTTTCTCCCCCTCCTCTCTCCCTTCTCACTCTCTCTCTCTCTCTCTCTCTCTCTCCCTTTCTCTCTCATTTTTCTCTCTCCCCTTCTCTTTCTCCTTTCCCCTTTCTCTCTCCCCTCTCCCCCCCTCTCTCCCCCTTCCTTCCCCTCTCTTCTTCTTCTTCTTCTTCTCTCTCTCTCTCTCTCTCTCTCTCTCTCTCTCTCTCTTCATCTTTCTCTCCATCTTCTCTCTCTCTCTCTCTCTTTTCCCTTCTCTCTCCATCTCTCTCTCTTCCCTATCCTTCCCCTCCCTCTCTCTCTCTCTCTCTCCTTTTTTCTTTTTCTCTTTCTCTCTCGCTCCTCTCTCTCCTTTCTTCTTTCTCTCTCTCCTCCTCTCCCTCTCTTCCTCCTCTCTCTTTTCTCTTTCTCTCTTAACCTTCTCTCACTCTTTATCCCTCTTCTCTCTTTTTCTTCCTCTTCTCTCCAAAGCGAGAGATGGAAAGGAGAGAAGAGAGAGAGAGAGAAAGTGGAGATAGAAGAGGAAAGAAAGGGGTGGAGAGAGAGAAGGGAGGCGAGAAAGAAGGCAAGGAGAGAGAGAGTAGAGAAAGGGGAGAGAAGGAGAGAGAGAAGGGGGAGAGATAAGGAGGAGAGAGTATGGAGAGAGAAGGATAAAAAGAGAAGGGAGAGAGAAAGAAAGGGGAGGGGAGAGAAAGAGAGATAGAGAGAGATGAGGGAGAGAGAGAGGGAGAGATGAAGACAAAGAGAGGGGATGGGAAGAAAGAGGAGAAGGGGAGAGAAAGAAGGGGGGAGAGAGGGAGGGAGGGAGAGAGAGAGAGAGAGAGAGAGAGAACATAGGGATTGAAGGGAGAGAAGGATAGAGAAAGAAGGGAGAGAGAAAGAATGGGGAGGGGAGAAAGAGGGAAAGGGGAGAGAAAGAGAGATAGAGATAGAGAGAGAAGAGGAGAGAGAGAGAGAGGAAGACAAAGAGAGGGGATGGGGAGAAAGAGGAGAAGGGGAGAGAGAGAGGATTAAGAGAAGGAGAGAGAGAAGGGAGAGAAGGAGAGAGAAAGAGAGCATGGGGAGAGAAAGGGAGAGAAAGATAGAGAGGAAGAGAGGGGATGGAGAGAGAGAGAGAGAGAGAAAGAGAGAGAGGAGGGGGAGAGAGGAGAGAGAGAGGGGGGAGAGAGAGAGTGGGTGGAGAGAGAGAGGGGATAGAGAATATAAAACTATTTTTTTATAAGTTAAAACTAGTTTCATCCTATAAACTAGTTTAAACTGGTGGAATATATTGTAAACTAGTTTAAAACCAATTTCTTATGTGATAAAGCAGTTTGGTTCAATTTCTAAACTATTTAAAATGGTTTACTGCAGTTTCAGTTCAGTTTATGAAAAAACTGAACTATGCACACCCCTACTTACAGGATAGTTGAGGTCCTTGGTAAAGATCACTACAAAGTGTCCGACCTCCAAGAAAGCGAGCTCCCGAGGTCTTAGCATGCTTGTAACCTGAAGAAGTACTACCATTAGAAAGCAGGCCTTGCTCCCTGGTGTACTCTTTTTTCCAGCCTTAAGGATTTTTTTCCAAGAGGGTTTTTTTTCTAAAGGGGGCTTTTAACGAGTCACCAAAGTAAGGGGCTAAGGGTAGCCAAGCCCTTAGTAAATAGGCTTATGTAAAGAAATTTCTCACTTATCAATAAAATTCCTATTTTGCTTTCAAAGTTTTCTATTAAAAATGCATTAATTTATGCTCGATAAACCGCAAAAATTATTGCACAACCTAAAAGGGTCGGAAAGATGAAGCGATGAGGTACAAATTAATGTAAGAAGTTATAAAAATAACTCGTGAGAACTGACTTCAATTATAAGTCGTATAAAAAATGAACTGTATAAGTAACTTAATAAAGTCTGACTACACGAAGTCGGAGCTCGAAAAGAAAACTTGTAAATATCTCTCTTATACAAGACAGCAACACAAAAGCTACTAAGATATACAAAACCAATCTTTTCTAAAGAAATAAAGTGGAAAAGATTGAGAGAAAGCTTCAAAAATAATTGAATACGAAAAGTTGTTAAAAGATACAACTAAATAAAGTGTTCAAAAACTAAATAGCTATTACAAAAATAGGAAATCGTCTAAAGACCCACAAACCGGCCATCATAAAAAACAACAAAATAGAAAAACTAAGACTCAGGGCCAATAAGAGGGTTTAGGTCCCCACCGGCTTCCACATCGTCACCCTAAGCCGTAGGGGTCGGAGGGAGAACTGAGATTGGGACAACATCAGTAACCCAGACCGGGAAAGAAGGAGGCTCAGCGATAACTACCTCAGGACCATGGGAGGTCTGACCGACCTCTACCCCCAAAGTCTTTGGATCGGGGACAATCTTCCCATCCACCACTATGTTGTCCGTGCTAAAAAGGGAGAGATCAAGGTCGGGAGCGAGGACTTTGACCTGAGCCTCCAGATTTTCCAACATTTCATCAATCCCCTCGGCAACTAACTCTTTAAGCTCAGCATATTTTTCCTTCATCTTCTCCAACTCCTCCTGAAGATATAGTTTTTCCCCAAAGACACGGGTGTAGCTCTCCTCAGCTCTCTTCTTTATCCCCTCGGCCAATGCAGCAGCAGCCTCCGACTTCTTTGCCCTCTCCCGGGCTCTTTCCAGGTCGGCCTCAAGGTATCCCTCTCCCCTTCCAGATCCTTCTTAATCTCATTCAATCTCTCCAAATCAGCTTGGGCGGCCACGAGAGCATTGGTCATGCTTGGATCGGAGTGCTCCTCAGCTCCCTAGCTAGAGATGCACACACCCGACTATGCGAAGCCCGCCACGGGCCAACGTCTGGAGATGATTTTGGAGGACGACGTCATCCATGCTCACGTGATGGTGGGGGAGAATATTCTTTTCATCCTAAGCTAAAGCATCCAAATTTTTATTATATATGCTATCCCCCTCGACTACTTTCTGTTTCTTAGGAGGAGGCTCAGTAGAAGAGGGACACTGAGGAGGAGAGTCAGAGCCTATAAACCTGGAGACAGGGGGTAGGAATAATGTTCTTCAAGGTGGAGGGGCCCAACTCCGACTTCCTTGGAGAAGATTAGACAGAGGATGTACCGAGCTCTTTTTGCTGAATGTTTCGAGCTACAACATTCTTTGTTGTATTCCAGAGTGTTCTTATAGCAGCGGATTTTGGGGCCATACTCTCTGCAAAAACAAGTTACAGCTAAGTTAATAACGACAATGATAATAACAAAGTTCAAAAAAGTAAAGGGAAAGAGGGCTACCCAGCTCGGACTGTAGAAGGCTAAGGTTCCCTAAAAATCTCTTTGTATCCAGGTAAGGAGCTCGACCCCAAGTATCTTGAAAGAAGTCTACCACATTCCTCTCAAGGTCATCCAAGGCATTTACATCATGTCTAAGGATAACAATTTTATCTTGCCAATACAAAGGAAAATGAGGCCCCTGGTTGTCATCTAAAAAGAAAGGTCTTACCCCCTCAACATTCCGAACCTTAAAAAATTGATTCTTAAAATCATGAAAAGAATCACCAAAGATGGCGAAAACCTTCTGACCTTGAATAATTGAAAGGATATCCATTCTGACTTCTTTGAGGAGCTATATAGTTTGGTCAAAACACATAGATAGAAAAACACCTTTAGAGAAGGTCGGACATCCAGTACCCGACATAGGAGCTGATATATTTTCAAAACGGCCCAAGAGTTAGGTACAATTGTATAGGTGTAAGGTTACAAGACCAAAGAACATTAATTTCAAAGCCGATAAAAGGAAACCTCACACCTAACCTAGTAAAGAATTGTCATATGCATAAAAAAAAGGTTGCTTAAACTCTTCCAGAGGAGGAAACACACCTTCTCTTCTGGATCGGGGCCTACCAACTCATAGTTCCTCTCATCTTCCTTATTCTCACATATGCTATGGTGCCTACGGAAATTCTCACAATATTCCTTATCAGTAAAAGGGACACAAGAAAGGGCAGATGTGTTTACCCAAGTTAGAAGACTAGGAAGAACTTTGGTCGACATACTTGTAATAACAAAGCGCGACATAAAAGCTATAGTTACAAACAAAATAGAAACAAATGTCACTACAAACAACTCGGACACCAGACAAGACAAGTTGAGTACAGCCCGAGCATTCTAACAATAATAAAAGAATCCATCTTTTGAAATACCAAGGTTTCGTAAATGGCACCCCTCTCCAAATTAAGGAAAACGACGCCATTCGGGGGGCAACAACACGCTTCACAACAGCAATAAGAAACAAAGCAGTTCCAACAGTTTTCCAATAGTCCAAACAAACATGTTCTGCAAACAAGAAAATCTAAAGGCAACAGCTTCAGTCTTGATGTTTTCATAAAAAACGAACAAAAGATTTAGGCAAAGAAAATAATAAAAGAAAAAAGCCAAAGAAGGATCGCATCCTCGCAAGAAGCAGTTTTTGCACAATTTTTTACATAGTCAACAAATACTTAAAAACACAGAAAGTATTCAAGCTAAAACTACAAAACAAATAAAGAGCCAACCTTGATGAATTTGAAACAAGGGTGGGCACGTCAATTAGCAAAAACACGAACACTCCTCTCCAAATACCGCAAGACAGACCTTCAAAAGAAACAAGATGAAGAAACCTCGAAACTGAAGGCACTAGGGAAGCAAAAAGATGAAAAGAAAATGAAAAGGGTTTCACAGAGAAGGTAAAAGAAAGTACTTCTGAAAATATGAAAAAGAGGAAAAGGAGAAGAGGGAGCACCTTATAAAGGGGGACAGGGGCATAGCAACCGTTACTACCCTCATCAAAATGTGCGCGGAGTCCAAGGAAAAACTACTGCGTAACGTTTGCTCTCCATTTAAAGTAGCAATGTTTAAAAGTTTGAAAATACGTCGGGCACCCGACGTGAAAGCTAAAGGCCTAAGATGCTCGAGCCCGATCTCTTGAAAAGCTCAGACTCAAGTAGAGGCACTGTTCATACCCTGTGCCAAAACTTAAAGCCAGACCCACTAAAGAATGAAGGGCCAACCCAAAAGGGTTGGTCTCTACGCTTACCCGACCTTTTTGAAGAGGTCAGACATCATCAAGGGAGCTCAACTCTACTTGCCCAACGCAAGTAACGGCCCCCATGAATCTCTCCACTTCATCTAGAAGGGTGATGTCAACAAACTCTCAAGATAAAAGGAATAATTATTCCTCGATAAAGGTAAAACTACTCCAACAAGGGTGATCAATGACTCTACTATAAATACACTGACATCTCTCAGGTAGAATTTACGTTCTATCTACTAAAAACTTGCTTAAAACCTTTGCTAACCGCACACGCGTCGATACGGGAATGCAGCTCTCATACGTGGAACCTTAGAGTTGCGCGGACACCACGCGTGCAATGCGCGCCTCGCGCAAGCTGCTACCCACGCGGACGCGTACATCACGCATACGCGTCAACGCGCACCTCACTCATCCACGCTTAAGCGCACTTGGCGCTTCCGCATCAGTTCCTCTTCGCTCCACCCACACGCACGCATGGATTTAAAACTCATAACCCAAGGGACGCGAGCCCTAGCGTAGTCGCGTGCCCCAACCTTTCTCCCTTCCAACGTTCCCCCACCTCCAACCCCCATAACCACCTTTGACCACCACTGTCCGGCGACCGAACCGCCGCCGTCGACCACAGCCTTCTCTCTTCCCTTTCCTCCTTCTTTCTTTCTCCCTCTCTCTGCTCTCCGCCAGCGTCGCCGCGGCCATCCATTTTTGCCGGTGAGCACCCAACCACCTGTCTGCTAGGTTAGATAGAATCATAGTTATCAGAACCGGACTGGACCGACCGGTTCGACTAGAAAACCGGTGAACTGGTGGTCTGGCCGGTTCAGTTGATGCTGTGGACCGAACACGCAATTGACTCGGTCAACGGTGGTCAAACCCGTTGAAAACCGGCCGGCTCGTGTCTGAACCGCTGTTGACCCGTGCGAGTCAACGGATGCACTCGCGGGCCACAAATCACCGTAGGTGCTCCGCTGTCCCGAAATTGGTAAAAAGCATTGCTGAAGGGTTCGAACAGGGGACCTACTGCATACAAGGTCCCCTCTTATGCCACTCTGCCATCACGTTTCTCATTAACATATACAACAAAAGATAATTATATACTAACTTTAAATGAATTTCATTTTTTATTTTTTTAAACATAAATTCACATTAATACCAAGTTTTATTGTGTTATGTTTTTTTCTCTCTTGTGTTCTTTTAAATTAAAAAAATATTTTATACTAATAATTAATTTATTATCTTTTTTACATCATAAATTATATCTAGGAATTGATATTTAATTGTTATTAATATATTTATTAAAACATATATTTTCAGTTTTAATTTTTAATTTTATTTTTATAATTTTATTTAATTATGACCGGATCAACCGGGTGAATTAGCGACTCACCGGTTGACTCAATGACCCAATGACCCATGTCTCCTTGCTAGGCTTCAATAGGGAATGCCACCAAGCTGGTGCTTTCATTTGTAAATCTATGTGCTAATTATTCTATATATTATATACATAAACAACTGAATTATTTTATATTTATTTAATTTAATTTTAGTTTTATACTAAATTTTTTTTAATTCTTTAAAATTTATAGAATTATTAAAATAAGTATAAAATATTTTAATATTTATATTTACATATTAAAATGTTAGTAAAGATATTTATTTTAAATTTTTTAGAGTATTGAGTTAGTAGATCTTCGAAGATTTCGATTTAGGACTAATTAGTAGGGACATATAAGCATTACCACTAAATTTCACATGATAAATTAATGGAGGGACATAATGTGTTCATCATTTACTATCTTGAAGGACCAAATTGGTATTTTATTTTTTTTCAAGGGCTAATTAATCTGAAGTCAAAAATTTTAAGGTCCTAATTGTCACTTTATTCAATTTTTTACTATTTTATATTTTTTATTTACGTACGACCGGTTCTATCGGTTCAACCAGTGATCCACCGGTTAAACCAGTGACCCAATGACTCAGTAACCTGACCGGTTCGATCATCGGTTCGGTTCTAATAACTATGGATAAAATTACATGCTGTTAGGTAGTTAGTATGTGGTTAGAGGATTTTAGGTCTGATAAGTGCTCCGTTCTTGTTTACTTTCTGCATGTTGAATTCTTTGTTGAATGATAATTTGTGTGCTGTGCTGGTCTCTATTTTACATGCTTTGTTTTACTGCTGCCCTGCTAATATTGTATATGCAATCCTTGCTGGTGTCATGGTTGCTGCAAGTTTTGGTTTCGTATGACTATTTTTGCTGCTCTATGCTATCCGGGAACATCCGCATTACTGTCGGAATGCTGCCCAAATTTCTAGAAAATTGTTTTGTTCCTAACCTGCCACCTAGAATTGAACTTGACACCTTTGAATTTGTGATTTACATGACTTACACCAAGTTCAATTCTTAGGTCATTGTGGTTAGCATTTCCATTTCTGTTTTGTTTACCGTGATATGCATTGACGTGGTTAGTTCAAGGAATTGTTTGTTGGATCTCTATGTCACACAATTTCTTGCCTAACCCTATCTCATCAATTTGAACCTTTATGTGCTTTCACTATTCAAGTTAAGTCGAATGCCTTTTAACTCATACTAAGTTTCCCTTTTGAGATTAACTTGAATTTTCTTGAATATGGTTCATTCATTTGCAATAATTGGCATATTGCACTAGTGTAACCCTCTTTTGATTCAATTAGGTTCTCAACTTGGTTTTGGTTACACTAGTGCATATTTCACTCTTTCAACACCAAGTATTGCAAAACTTAGTGACCATGACATTGTTGATGACTTGTTCTCCATTATATGCTTTGAGTCAATTTCATATTTTATCATCAATGACTGCACCTTCTTCATGAATGTGAGCGTGCTTGTTTTCCATACTTTGTGCAATTATTTTAATTGAGCCGATAACCGTCATACTACTAATCTTTAAACTGGTTTTCTAACTCCTAACTTAACTAATTGACTTTCTTTTTGTTTCCAAACTAACCCTTTGACCATTCTTTCGGGTATGACGTTTCTTGGGCTTAATAAATGAGCATTGTACAAATATGGCTTGAATTCTTGGTTGTGGCTTTGGTTGATCTCTGAATTATGTTTCTTGCATTCCAAGAATTCTCATCTCCTAACTCACTTCATGATTGCATATCAATCCTCTTGTTTTCTGAATATGTCATTCCTTGCTTTCTATTCCTCTATTTGGCCTAAGTGTTTATATCTTGTCATATCTGTTTTTCAGGATGGCCGACAGAGGAAAAGCCAAGGTTACTTCAAGAAAGAGGAAGAAACCCCAGCCCTCCACTCTTTCTACTTACCATGACTATGCCAAAAACCCCCTTAATGATGAAGACAAAGCCAACCAACAATTGCCGCCTATAGAAGCGTCCAGGTTCCCTAATCTATACTACGAACTCCGCTTTCTGACATACCGGAAGAAGAATCTGAATATAGAAAAAAAACTAGCCATCCCAACTGACTTGAGGCGAGCCATTACGACACGTATTCAGGGGATGGGCATGGGCTTCATTGATAGGGCGTTAGGCAGGGTAAACTCATCATGGGTGAAGGAATTTTACTGTAACTTCTTCAGACACACCCTTGATTCAGTCCACCTGTGAGGCGGTCAGGTATTGGTTATGGAGGCGGCTATTCAGGATAGGCTCGGCTGTTTGCCTAGGACCGGTGGCACAGATGCCATTGAGCAGGTAGAGGTGGCGATACATTGTATGACTTTTGATTATGATGCTTTGAGGGATGTTATTGCCACCCCTGATACCCCTTGGGTGATGGATGCTGACAACAGGAAGCCCAAGGGGATGCTGTTCAGTCATCTTTTACGGGAGGCCAGGACGTGGCAGCAGATCTTCGCACATTACGTCATGCGTACCCCTCACTTTACAGAGATCCCAGTGGACATGCTAGTCCTGATCGCATGTGTCATAGAGGGGAAGGAGGTATATTTCCCCCGGTTGATCAGGCGATACATGTGGCGAGCACATGTCCGGGGCCTACTTCCATTCCCGACATTGGTCACCGAGATGATTCAGGTGACCGGTGCCCCATGGGAGGCAGATGATGAGACACCTCCCCCGGTCCACGGGAAGGAGGAAGTGATTCTGTGGGGAGAGTGGGTGCACGAAAAGCCCCCATCCCGACGCCGGTTTAGAGCCAGAGCAGTAGCAGCCAGACCTTCTTCATCCTCAGCCCCAGCAGGACCATCAGCACCAGCAGCATCCACAGCATCACTACCACCAGCACCCCAGCCGACGTATCTTTTAGTACAGCATCTAATCCACTTCATGGAGCGCAGTGAGCGCCGTATCATGCGACGCCTGGACAGAGTGGATCAGATGTTTGTGGCTTGGACATGGAGGTACCCCCTCTTCCCAACTCTTTCGCATCTGAGGAGGAGGAGCGCGAGGAGGAGCCAGCTCAGACGGAGGCGCATTTACAGACATAGGCCATTCCAGAGGCTCAGCAGCCCCTTGCGGACCCCCAACCACAGCCTCAGCAGCCTCCTGAGCAGCCACAGCCTCAATCCCAGCAGCCAGATGTGACTATTGACCCCCATCCTGAGCCCGAGCAGTAGCATCGAGGACGATGCTTCATCTTAAGTGTGGGGAGGTCACCGTCGTCGCCGTCGGTGGAATTGTCATTTTGGGTTATAAGTTCGGACATTTATCTTTTATTTTGTGCTATTTTTAGTATTTCGCACTTTGCTTTATCGCACTTTTTGGATCATTGTATATATTAGTATTTGGATACTTATATTCTAGTTATTGCATTTTGCTTGCACCTTAGATTGGATACCTTTCTTATTTTTAGTAGATTTTCTTTACATAGTTGTTTTTGCTTATTTTAGCTTTTTGGTTGTGATTAGAAAAATATTTTGGATTGTTGAAACTTAGTTGACCCTTTTTGTATATGAAATGTGTTTTGATTGAAAAAGGGGTAAACTAAGGAAATCTTTAAATTTTCTCAATCACAACGTTGCATCAATAAGCTTAGTCAAAATGATGAAATTTTCCAAGAAATTTATTTATAGGGCACCACCCCAATTGATTGAAAATTTTTTTTTAGAACTTGCTTGAATTATACACTTTGCGGATCATGTTTTGAGCTAAGAACACAAGCTTGTGAGATTTGAACCTAATAGTGTGGTTACATTTTATAACCACTTATTTTTCTTCTTGTGTGTAACTGTTCTCTTTCTATGATTATGATCCTTGATTTGTTTAATTCTATATGTCCATCATTCCTTGTAGACATGCACTCATATGATTAAGGCCATTGTTTTATTAGCTCACTTACCCAAATAGCTTACCTTTCACTCTCCATTGCTACCCAATTTTGAGCCTATGCTTAATCCAATTGTTCTTTATTTTAGCACATTACAAGCCTAAAGCAAAAAATAATAAAAGTCCCTTGTTTGGATCTTTGATTAGCTTAGGCTAGTGAGAGTGTTTATTATTCAAGTTTGGGGAGAATTGGGAACATTGGTTGGGATGAAAGGGTGTTTTTGTATTTTCATATTTGGAAATTGGGTGCATGCTCATGAACAGATTAAATATATTAACCTTAGGCATTGATGTTCTTGTGTAATAAAAAAAAGAGAGAGAAAAAGAAGAAAAACAATAAACAAGGGGACAAAATGCCCCAAAGTAAAGGTCAATAAAATCAATATATAAGTGTTGTAAAATGAAGAAGAAATACATGAGTATGTGAAAAAGAGTGAAGAATGGGTGGTTGGTTAGCAATTAATTATATAGGTTATTATATAGGTTGGGTGGGAAGTCTAGGTTAATCAAGGATTCAATTTTAGTCCACTTAACCATATATGACCCTACCTTGATCCTAACCCCATTACAACCATATGTAAAGTCCTCATGATGATAGTATGCATGCATTGAATGATTGTTGATTGTTCGATGAAGAACAAATCTTGGAAAGCATGACTAGGAGAGAATTGAGTGAATCAACCCCTAAACACTTGAGTAATTAGAGCGGATACACATCCGGTGAGGGTTCGATTGCTCAATTACATGGTCTCACTATGATCATTCTTCTTCATGTAAGTTTGTAAATCTTTTTGATAATTCAATGCACTTATGGGTTTGGTTTGGTTTGAATTGATTTCTATTGCTCTAGCCCTTATACCTACACATGTTTTTTTGGAGGTTGAGTTGTTTTGACCAAGTGATTGCATTCATATAGATAGTTGCATTTAGATAGGTTACAATTAGGTAGTTTACATTGAATAAATGTTGATACCCTTTTTGTCTCTTTCTTTATTTTAGCATGAGGACATGCTTAGTTTAAGTGTGGGGAGGTTTGATAAACACCAATTTTGTGGTTTATCTTGTGCTTATTTTAGGAAATTTTATCACCTTTTTCCACATTTATTCAATGAAATAGCATGGTTTTGTAATTCCCCCTTAATTTGTGCTTAAGTGTAAACACATGCTTTTTAGGCCCTTAAATTGGTGATTTTAATTCACTTTAATTCCATTCGATGCCTTGATGTGTTTGTTGAGTGATTTTAGGTTTATGAGGCAAGTATCAGATGGAAGAAATGAAGAGAAAAGTATGCAAAAGGGAGAATTCATGAAGAAATAAGCTTTTGGAGAATTGAGGGCCACGTGCACGCGTCATGCACGCGTACGCGTGCATTGGAGATTTTGCAAGCGACGCGCACGCGCCCTGCACGCTTACGCGTGGATAGGAGTTTTTGCAATCGACGCGCACGCGTCACCCACGCGTACGCGTGACGCTTGGCACGTGACCCACTTAAAGAAAAATCGCTGGGGGCGATTTCTGAGCTGCCCAGGCCCAATTCCAACTCGTTTCTGAGAGTATTTGATGCAGAATTGAAGATTGAGCAAAAAGGGAGCAATTGTTGGTAGCTTGTCATCATGTAGTTTAGTTTCTAGAGAGAGAAGCTCCCTCTTCTCTCTAGAATTAGGTTAGGTTAGGTTAATCTCTCTTAGATCTAGGTCCAATTTCATGTTTTCATCTTGTTTTCTTTATGATTTCTCGCTTCTACACTATAATTATCTTGTTCTCTCTTGTTAAATTCCTTTTTTTCTCATGTTGGATTTGGTTTACATTTAATGAAATTTGATGTTTGATGTTTCTTTTATTGATGATTTGAGTTGTGAATTTACTTTCCATGCAATTGGTAGTTGTTAGATTTTAATATTCTTGCACATTTCCTATGCTTTCCATTTATACCCACTAAGTGTTTGACAAAATGCTTGGTTGGACTTTAGAGTAGATTTTGAGCATTCTTGGCTTGGGAAGAGTAATTGGGCAACCTTGAGGCATTAATACCCAATTTAGATTGGTGATCTAGAGTTGTTAGTTAATATCATCTCCGTTGACTCTAATCTCTTGCTAACTCAATTAGTGAGTTGATTAGGATTTTTGGATTGAGATTAGCTAGTCTTGTTTGACTTTCTCTCATAGAAGATAATTCACACCTTCTTCTATGAATGTCTCTCCTTATTAATTGCTTCTTTTTATTACTTGTCTTCCTTAAATACTTGCTTGATTTACTCTTCTTGTCATTTGTTTTATTGCCCCTTTATAAATCAAACCTCTTGCATATTCATAGCCAATAATCATTCACTTCATTGCAATTCCTTGTGAGATGACCCGAAGTTTAAATACTTCGGTTAATTCTTATTGGGATTTGTACATGTGACAAAACCAATTTAAATTTGATGTGAGAGTTGTTTGTTGGTTTAGAGCTATGCTTACAACGAAGTTCTTATTTCTATAAGAGAAATTCTAGACCAACAATATTAGAAGAAGGTGTGAATTATCTTCCATGAGAGAAAGTCAAACAAGACTAGCTAATCTCAATCCAAAAATCCTAATCAACTCACTAATTGAGTTAGCAAGAGATTAGAGTCAACGGAGATTATATTAACTAACAACTCTGGATCACCAATCTAAATTGGGTATTAATGCGTCAAGGATGTCCAATTACTCTTTCCAAGCCAAGAATGCTCAAAATCTACTCTAAAGCCCAACCAAGCATTTTGTCAAACACTTAGTGGGTATAAATGGAAAGCATAGGAAATGTACAAGAATACTAAAATCTAACAACTACCAATTACAAGGAAAGTAAATTCACAACTCAAATCATCAATAAAAGAAACATCAAACATCAAATTTCATTAAATGTAAACCAAATCCAACATGAGAAAAAAAAGGAATTTAACAAGAGAGAACAAGAGAATTATAGTGTAGAAGCGAGAAATCATAAAGAAAACAAGATAAAAACATGAAATTGGACCTAGATCTAAGAGAGATTAACCTAACATAACCTAATTCTAGAGAGAAGAGGGAGCTTCTCTCTAGAAACTGAACTACATGATGACAAGCTACCAACAATTGCTCCCCCTTTGCTCAATCTTCAATTCTGCATCAAATACTCTTAGAAACGAGTTGGAATTGGGCCTGGGCAGCTCAGAAATCTCCCCCAGTGATTTCTCTTTAAGTAGGTCACGTGCCGAGCATCACGTGTACGCGTGGGTGACGCATGTGCGTCGATGGCAAAAACTCCTATCCACGCGTAAGCGTGCAGGGCGCGTGCGCATCGCTTGCAAAATCTCCAATGCACGCGTACGCGTGCATGACGCGTGCCCGTGGCCCTCAATTCTCCAAATGCTCATTTCTTTATGAATTCTCCCTTTTGCATGCTTTTCTTATCATTTCTTCCATCCGATACTTGCCTCATGAACCTGAAATCACTCAACAAACACATCAAGGCATCGAATGGAATTAAAGTGAATTAAAATCACCAATTTAAGGGCCTAAAAAGCATGTTTTTACACTTAAGCATAAATTAAGGGGGAATTACAAAACTATGCTATTTCATTGAATAAATATGGAAAAATGTGATAAAATCCCCTAAAATAAGCACAAGATAAACCACAAAATTGGGGTTTATCACTAACTTAAGTATCGAAATCTCTTGCAGGTACCACCCCCCGCCTCCTCACGAGAAATCCGGACAGGCAGCATCTCGACCTCAAGCAAGTCAGATGCTGCCACCAAAGGGTCTTGGACCTTACGTTCAGTCCCAAATCAACGTTTCAGGTAACTTTCGGAACAACATATTAAAAATATATAACTGAATTTTGGTATACCTATAGATTTTTATTAATACAGTCTAAAAAATATGATGAATTCTAATTAATCTCTATAAAATATATTTTAATATAGATAAATACTCAAAGACAACAACATACTTTTAATATATACTTTTTAATATATATTAATAATGTCTAATTAATAAATTCTACGGCTTCAAACATTTCTCTTATTAAATCTGATATTTTTTTTTGTTTTGCTACTTTACCAAGAGTGAAATTTAAAATTAAAACCTTGTGTATATTAGCCAAGAATTTTATTACTATGTCTCTTGTAATGGTTCCAAATATCCTAAATTTATGCAAGTTTGACTTCCGCCACCGCCTTTTCACTCACCACCAAAACCTTGAACATCTCGGTAATCCTTGCTTACACAATCCACCTTTATATATTATTATTATTGACGTGTACCCCATAAACTCGGAGATAAGATCAGAACCGAAACCGACCATAAAGTCTGAAAACAAACAATCATATCTAAAGCAGCAACTTAACCGAAATCGGGTACAAGTCAAACACTACCTCCTAGCCATTACCAACAGCAACAGAACTCAATATCTAAGCTATTAATATCAGAACAAACAGGCAGTAGATAGCCCTTCACTCATCTATAAAACCAAACCCAATAGCCCAGGGAAAACAGGTCACAAATACACTCTCGTTTCTACTTATTTATATTATTTCGAATACTCTTCTGACTTGAGCGTCGGAGTTTTATTTTCAGGTGCTCCCGCCGCCGTGTTTCGCAATGCCAAGGTTAATCCCGAAGGCCATCTCCAAGCCGACGTACGGTTCACCCCCAAGACAAGCAGTCTCGCCTGGAGACATATACCTCGGCTGAAGCTGAACGGAACATTTGGCACCCACCGTGGGACCCAAGAGTTAATCTAACCCCATAATTTCTTCTATATTGCACTTTGTATTTCTCTTCTATACAGGGTTTCCCAACCTTCCAACATGGTCGATAACGGAGTTCACCAACTCACTCAGGCCGAACTCATGGCTCAGATGGGCGAGCTACAAGCAGAAGTCAGAAGACTTGCTGAGCTGTCCACCCAAAACAGTGCCAGTAAACATGAAGAGAATGGTTCTAAAGGCCCAGTCAAAAGCAACACAGACCTACTAAGCATCAACCTGCCAAAGGAGAAGCTGACCTTAGACAACCCGTTCTTCGAAGAAATCACCAATTACCAGATGCCAAAGAATTTCACACTGCCTTCCTCGCTCGAGCCATATAAGGGGATTGGTGATCCCCGGGATCATATTAAGAAATTTCAATCCATGATTTTTTTAACGGCCCTAACAATGAGCCTGTACTTTGCAGGGCTTTCCCTACTTACCTTGATGGCGTTGCATTACTTTGGTTTTCAAAATTACCTACAGGTTCAATCTCTTCCTTTGAAGAACTGGCGAAGTCCTTCATCGACTACTTTGCGGCAGCACGGATATACGTACACAGATCATATTATCTCGGCACCATCCGCCAAGGTTCTCAAGAAAGCCTGAAAGACTACATGACCAGATTTGCAGAAGCAACCATGGAGATACCAGATTTAGACCCTGCTGTTCACCTACATGTTTTGAAGGCCGGTCTCCGACCCGGAAAATTCAGAGAGACAATCGCAGTTACTAAGCCGAAAACGTTAGAAGAATTTCGAGAAAGAGCGGCAGGACAGATGGAGATTGAGGAACTCCGTGAAGCCGAAAGAACAGAAAGAAAGCAACCTAGGAGAGACGAAGACAGAACTACAAGGTCGGCGAATAACAAAGACTCCAGAAAGCCCTTCAAGCTCACCCCAAAATTTGACAATTACACCAGATTCAACACAAAGAAGGAGAAGATAATTAAAGAAATACTCAACGCTAAAATCATAAAACCACCAGCAAGAGCAGGGAGCTACCAAGACCAACGATTTGTTGACAAAAGCAAACACTATGCCTTCCATCAGAAGTACGGACATACAATTGACGAGTGCGTGATAGCTAAAGATCTGTTAGAGAGATTGGCTCGGCAAGGCCTCCTAGACAAATACATCGAAGGAAGAAAACACAAAGAAAATAGCAGGGACCGAGAAGAACGTCATCAAACCCCAGGAAACAAGGAAGACAATAAATAGTCAAACAACACTCCACCAAAACGCATTATAAACTGCATATCCGGAGGATTCGTCGGGGGAGGTGAAACAACCTCGGCGCGAAAATGAAGCTACCGCGCAATGCTGGCAATCGAAGGAACAACACCACAAAGCAACAAAGATGCGCCCGATCTCAAAATCACTTTCAGTCAGACAGACATATGCTCGGCAACACCAAATTTAGACGATCCAGTGGTAATCTCTATCCAAACAGGCGAATTATTGGTAAGAAAAGTCCTTATGGACCCAGGTAGCAGCGCAGATGTCCTTTTTTACTCTACTTTTCTAAAAATGAAATTATCTAAAAAACTCATGCAACCCTCATCCGGAGAATTAGTAGGATTCTCTGGGGAAAGGGTCCCGATCAAGGGTTACATATGGCTAAAGATGACGATGGGAGAGGACTCATTATCACGAACCATTGATATACAATATCTAATAGTTGATTTCATAATTCCTTACAATATTATACTCGGAAGACTTGCTCTGAACATGTTCAGGGCAGTAGTATCCACTTTTCATCTATGTGTTAAATTTCAGGCATAGGACGGTAGGATAGCTACACTCCATTCAGACCGCCAACAAGCTCGGTAATGCTACAATGCAAGTCTAAAGAGGTCGACTGCGAGACGAGAGTTTCAACAAGAGGTCAAAGAAATTCACAGCACAAACGAGGTATTGTCCCTAGCAGAGCTTGACCCCAGAGGGGACACTCAGGAAAGACCCCAACCTGCAGATGAGCTCCAGGAAGTTCCACTGACGTCAAAACCAGAACAAGTCACATACATCGGCCAAGCACTCCAGGGACAAGAAAGATCAGAACTCATAAAGGTATTACAGGCCAACGCTGATCTGTTCGCCTGGACTCCGGCAGACATGCCAGGTATAGACCCGGACATCATTTGCCACAAGCTGGCCACTGATAGAACAATCCGACCTATAGCTCAAAAGAAGAGGAACCTCGGAGCAGAGAAATCAAAAGCATCCATAGAAGAAACCAGAAAGCTTCTCAGTGCCAACTTCATAAAAGAGATCTGCTTTACCACATGGCTATCAAACGTGGTAATGGTAAGGAAAAATTCAGGTAAATGGCGCATGTGCGTCGACTTTACGGATCTAAACAAGGTATGCCCTAAAGATGCCTACCCTTTGCCAAGCATTGACAAGCTTGTAGACAATGCTTCAGGTTTCAAAATCTTAAGCTTCATGGATGCATACTCTGGTTACAACCATATCCTCATGCACCCAGAAGACCAGAGCAAAACAGCCTTTATAACTAAACATGGAAATTTTTGTTACAAAGTAATGCCATTTGGTCTAAAGAATGTAGGTGCAACATACCAGCGGCTAATGGACAAGGTCTTCCACAATCAAATAGGTTGGAATATGGAAATCTATGTCGATGATATGGTTGCCAAGACCACCCCAGGAAGATCTCACTATGACGACCTTAGAGAAATATTCGAGCAGATCCGAGCATACAACATGAGACTAAACCCGGAGAAATGCGCCTTTGGGGTACAAGGAGGCAAGTTCCTCGGATTCATGCTGACCTCATGAGGAATCAAAGCAAACCCTGAAAAATGTGACACAATACTTAACATGGCGAGCCCTAGAACAATGAAAGAGGAACAACAATTAGCAGGAAGAGTAGCTGCTCTGTCACGATTCTTGCCAGCGGTATCAAGCCAATCATACCACTTCTTCCAGACAATATCAAAGAATAAGAAATTCGAGTGGACAGAAGAATGCGAGACAACATTCAGCGAGCTCAAAGCCATCTTATCATCACCACCGGTGTTACAAAGACCAGAAGTCGGTAAACATTTATACTTATATTTATCCGCTTTCAATTACTCTATAAGCTCGGCTCTTGTCATTGAGACAGGAAAAATAAAACAGCCAGTATACTTCGTCAGCAGAGTCGTGCAACCAATAGAACAAAGATATCCAAGAATAGAACAGTTGGCCTTGGCACTAGTGATAACAGCAAGAAGACTTAGGCACTATTTCCAGAGCCACACAATAATTGTAAGAACAAACCAACCATTAAGGCAGATACTGACAAAGCCAGAACTGACCGGACGACTGACCAAATGGTCTGTCGAGCTCTTCGAGTTTGATATCCAGTTCCAATCAAGGCCGGCTCTGAAGGCACAAATCCTCGCAGACTTCGTCTCCGAGTTCACACTTGACGAGCACCATTACAACAAGGCCTGGGAGCTACACGTTGATGGGGGCATCAAGCCGAGAGGGAAGCGGGGCCGGGGTGGTCCTGAAAGAGGAAGACACGGTGATCGCTGAGCAATCCCTCCACTTCCATTTCTCAGCAAGCAACAACCAGGCCGAATATGAGGCGCTTATAGCAGGACTCAAGCTCACCCTCAACCTCCAAGTGCATAGCCTAACAGTACACTGTGATTCCCTTCTGGTGGTCCAACAAATCCGAGGAGAATTTCAGGTAAAAGATCCTTTGCTAGAGCGGTACTGGTTCATAGCAAAGGATCTGATTTCAAAATTCAGTTCATTCATCATATTACATGTACACAGAGAAAAGAACATTAGAGCAGACATATTATCTAAACTTGCTGCCACTAGGGCGAATACACAAACATCAACGTTATCACAACTTACACTTAATAAACCTAGCATTGAACCATTATCTATAACAAACATTAACCCACAACAATTCCAACGAAAAGTAAGTCTCTACACAAACATAGCAGGGGAACTATACAAATGAGGTCTCTCACAGCCATTGCTAAAATGCCTAAATAACGATGAAGCAAAAGAAGTAATGGACAAAATCCATGAGGGCGTATGTGGAAACCACATCGAAGGACGAGCTCTAGCCACCAAGATCGCCCGAACAGGATACTATTGGCCAACCATGAAGAGGGATTGCATAACAAAAGTCAAGACATGTGACAACTATCAGAAGCACACCCCCGTTGCTATGAAGCCAGCCGAAGTATTGCACAGCATGGAGGTAAGCTGGCCTTTCCACAGATGGGGGCTCGATATCCTCGGCCCGTTTCCAGTAGCGCCAGGCCAGATAAAATTTCTTTTAGTGTCAATAGACTATTTCTCAAAATGGATAGAAGCACAACCACTAGCAAGAATAACCGCTGAAAAGGTACAATATTTCATATGAAAAAATATCATATGCCGATTTGGAATACCAAAGGAAATAATATCGGACAATGGTAGATAGTTTATAGATAACAAACTTGCATAATTTCTAAATAACTTTAGCATACAACATCATTTTAGCTCGGTCGAATACCCACAAACCAATGGGCAGGCCGAAGCTGCTAACCGAGTTATATTGCAGGCAATAAAGAAAAAGCTTAATAACGCCAAAGGAGAATGGGCGGAGCTAATCCCAGAAATATTATGGAGCTACAACACAACAGTACAATCCACCACGGGCGAAACGCCCTTCAAACTAGTCTATGGGTCGGAAGCATTAATCCCTGTCGAGGTCGGCGTTCCCACCTTACGAACCGAGC
Source organism: Arachis hypogaea (assembly GCF_003086295.3). Taxonomy (NCBI): domain Eukaryota; kingdom Viridiplantae; phylum Streptophyta; class Magnoliopsida; order Fabales; family Fabaceae; genus Arachis; species Arachis hypogaea. The sequence continues at coordinate 11,601,717 of NC_092051.1, forward strand.
TATAAGACGAACAACACATTGCAAACACGAGAAGCGCCGAGCTTGATCTGGATGAGGAGGACAGAGAAATCGCTGCCATTAAACAGAGAGCTAAGAAACAATTGGCAGAAAGAAAGCACAATAAGAGAGTTGTGCCGAGGACATTCGGCGAGGGCGATTTAGTCCTCAGACGAACAGAAGAAGCTAGACGACCTCCTTCACATGGAAAGCTCGCCGCAAACTGGGAAGGACCATTCCGAATATCCAAAGTGCTCGGAATGGGGCTTACCAACTCCAAACACTACAAGGAAATCCAGTTTCAGGAAATTGGAATATTTATTCGCTAAAGTTGTATAGATCGTAAATTGTACATTTCGCGGATGAAGGTACTCTTTTTCCCCCTTAGAGGTTTTTTTCCAAAAGAAAGGGTTTTACCTAAGGAGGGTTTTAACGAGGCCGGACGCCCAAATCAAACAAACATGATCGATTATTCATTTACCTATCTCGTTCTACTCTTCAAATGCAAAAATATCTAACTATACACCATTCCATCGCAAAAACAATATTGTCAAATTGACCTAACCTCGGTCAACATAAACAAAACTTAAGTTCGAAACAATACTAAATATTCATAAACTACTGTCAAGCCGACCACAACTCGGTCAACCAAAACAAAAAAGAGTTATCATTACAAACCAAAAGGACAAAACATGTCCAGAACAGAAATAAAAACAAATCAAGGAGGAGGAACGTTCTCGTCATGCTCCTCCACAGTTCCATCCACTACTAGCTTTTCGTCAATCACGATCTTAGTCACGTCGAGTCGGTCACAATCAAAATCAGAAGCTAACAACGCAATTTGGCTAACAACACGGTCGAAGCCAGAGGAGAACATCTCCATCCCATCTTTCTCCAACTCATGAATCCTTGAAGTTAGCTTCCCCTTAGAAATATCACTCTCTTTGACCTCAGCCTGCAACAGCCGAATTTGATCCCTCAAACGCGCCACCTCCTCTTCAGATTCCTTCATCGTAGCTGTAGCGTTGACAACAGCCTCATCTTTTTCTTTTGACGACTTCTCTAGCTCAGCGATCTTCACCTTGTATGACCTCTCCAGGTCTGAAATCTTATCCACGGTCGCCTGCTGCTCGGCTCCGATAAGCTCAATCGTACGACCGACACACATCAGACGAGAGGCGACAATCTACAAAATACATAATGAGTAAGAATAAAGCAGCAAAAGGGAACATAAAAGAAGAACCAAAATGAAAATAGAACAACCTGAACAAACTTTTCAAGCAGGGACGGATACATGGGGGGCAAGTAGAGGCCTGGGCCCCCCCAGCTTTTTTTTTAAAAAAAATAGTAGTATAAACTAAAAGGCCCAACTCAAATAAAATATAATGGTTTTTAAATTTTTTTAAACTCCTAAATAATAAACACTACGTGTGACCTTCTCTTTCTTTTATGCTTTTCCTTTTTGAAACGTTCGGTCTTCTCTTCCCTTGGAGTACGTTGCACGCCCTCACAGCCTGGCTTAGTGGCTTCGGTCTTCAGTCATAGGCTCATAGCAATTAGCAAAGGTATTCACTAATCACTACTCTACTCATTCTATTTTTTATTTTTTTATATAATTATATAAAATTATTAATTAATAAATCATATTTTTTTACTATAAAATAATATAATTTTATCTTTTTTGTGATCACATAAATTATAGATAAATAGCTTATTCATTGATAAGATTTATTCTCTTTTTTTATTTTTTATTTTTAGTGAAATTGATAATGACTTAGTAAAAAAATATTATTATTGATATTTAATTAATAAAAAATATTCAGACTTTGTTTATTCATTTTTTCAGGTAACAAAAAATTAGAACATTTTATGATGAGAAAGCAAAGTAAAATTGATGCAATTTTTAAGAGAAAAGTTACTGATGATGTTGGAGTTCAAACAAGTCAACCCTCTAATCTTGTTTCACAAGAAGTTCAAGTAAGTGAACTCTCTAATCTTACTCAAAATACACATCAACAAAAAGCCCAAGTTCCAAGATTAGAAAGAGATGTTGATATCTCTTTACTAGAAAGGGATCCAGGAAAGCGACGTCCAATTTGGCAGTATAATGTCAATGAACGTGATAAGATTCGTAGAGCATACATAATAGCTGGGCCATACCAACCAACAAATATTAGCTATCCAGCTTCTGGTAATAACAATCATCGTCGATATTTTCAATCTTCTTGGTTTAAAAAATTTCCAAGTTGGTTAGAATATTCACCAGAAAAAGATGCTGCTTATTGTTTGCCTTGCTACTTGTTTGGTAAACATTATGGTGCTTGCAATGATGGAAAAAATGCATTTTCAGAGTTAGGATTTAGTAATTGGAAGAAAGTAAACAATGGAGTGAATTGTGTATTTGTATGTCACGAGGGTTCTATTCCTAATTCTCCCCATAATTTATGTGTGAAATCTTGTGATGATTTAATGGCTCAATCTAAGCATATAGACAAAGTTCTTGATAGGCATAGTGATGAAACTATTGCAAATAACCGCTTAAGGTTGAAGACATCTATTGATGCTATTCGATGGCTTGCATTTCAAGCATGTGCATTTAGAGGCGATGATGAAAGTCCTGGATCTTTGAATAGGGGAAATTTTATTGAGTTAATTAAGCTTTTGGCTTCCTGTAATCAGAATGTTAATAATGTTGTTCTTGAAAATGCTCCTGGAAATGCTCAATATATATCTCCCGGTGTTCAAAAAGATATATTACATATCTTTGCTAGAAAAGTGCGTGCAACAATTCGAGAAGAAATTGGTGATTCTAAATTTTGTATAATTATTGATGAAGCAAGAGATGAGTCAAAGCGAGAACAAATGTCTGTGGTTTTGAGATTTGTAGACAAGCATGGTTGTGTTCAAGAAAGATTTTTTGATCTTATACATGTTTCTGATACGTGTTCTTTGACATTGAAAACAGAAATTTCATCAGTTCTTTCTCGTCATAATCTTGATGTTCAAAATCTTAGGGGACAAGGGTATGATGGAGCTAGTAATATGCGTGGTGAATGAAATGGATTGCAAGCTCTATTTTTGAAAGATTGCCCTTTTGCTTATTACATTCACTGTCTTGCTCATCGATTACAATTAGCACTTGTTTCTGCAGCTAAAGAAGTTTGCTATGTTCATCAATTCTTTTCAAAACTTACACTAATTGTGAATGTTGTGATTGTTTCTCCTAAACGTCATGATCAGTTAAGGGTTGCTCAAGCAAATAATGTTGCAAACTTAATTGCTGATGATCAACTTATGACAGGTAGTGGACTTAATCAAATTGGTACTTTGCAAAGAGCTGGAGATACTAGATGGGGGTCTCATTTGAATTCTGTACGTAGCTTGCTATGCATGTTTGATGCTACTTGTGAAGTTCTTGAAAAAAGCACTGAAGAAGGTAATTTCTCCACTTGTGGTGATGCTAGTGCTGCTTATGATGCTATCACATCCTTTGAATTTGTCTTTGTTTTGCATTTGATGAGAAATATTTTGGAAGTTAGTCATGATCTTTGCCAAGCTTTGCAACGAAAAAATCAAGACATATTGAATGCTCTAACTCTGGTTTCTACTACCAAGACTTTAATCCAACGAATGAGAGAATCAAGTTGGGAGGCTTTCATAAAAGAAGTTATATTGTTTTGTGAGAAACATGAAGTTGAAGTTCCTGATATGAATGCATTACATATTCCTAGAAGAGGCCGAACTCGCAAAATTGTTGACCAAATTTCAGTGGAGCATCATTACTGTGTTAATTTATTTCTGGCTGTAATTGATACACAGTTACAAGAGCTTAATGGAAGATTCAATGATAATATGGTGGAATTACTTACTTTAAGTTCAACTTTAGATCCCAGAGATAATTATAAGTTCTTCAGTGTCAACAAAGTATGTGAATTAGTAGAACGATTTTATCCAGGTGACTTCAGTGACCAAGAGAAATTTCACATTAGAATGCAAGCTCAACATTATGAACTTGATGTTCCTAATCATGTTGAGTTAACTAACTTGTGCACAATTTCGGAGTTATGTCAAGGATTAACGAAGACAGGAAAGTCTTTAACATATCCTTTGATTGATCGTTTGATTCGCTTGGTATTAACTCTCCCTGTTTCAACTGCTACAACTGAGAGATCTTTTTCAGCTATGAATATTGTGAAGAATAGACTCAGAAATAAAATGGAAGATGAATTTCTTGCTAATTGTCTTTTGATTTACATTGAGAAGAAGATTGCTGAAAGATTTGACACCGATTCTATTATCGATAAATTTTATGATATGAAGAATTGACGTGTACCACTTCGTTAGTAAAAGTATGCATATTTTGTTTGTACTTTAAATATATATTCTCTATCGGTATATTTTTGTAATGCATCTTACATTATAATTTATTTGCATATTTCTTTAATATTATATATGTTATTGTCCCCCCCCCCCCCCCCGATAACATTTCTGGATCCGTCCCTGTTTCCAAGTCCCTCCATACCAACCCGACGAGTCATGAGCATGTCACCAGGGTACTGAGACACTTTGTCAGAAAGCTCGGCAAAAGGTCGCTCCACAAGGAATGTGAACTAGTACCAGGGATGAAACCATAAAGCCTCTTCTGCCGATCAAATACCGGTTTACCGCTATCAACAGCCTCCTGACCGCCCTCCGATATAACCTCCAAAGAATTCTCAGTCTCATCTCTTTTCCTTTTGTGTGAAGAGGCTGGCTGAGCAGTAGATTGGGCAGCCTACCCACCCTCCTTCGGAGTCCCTGAACCGAGAAGGATCGAGATGGGGGACCCGTCCACCTGCAGACAACAAATATTAGAAAATACAACAACATCAACTCAATCAATAGCATACAAAACATTACCTATATATGTTTTCAAACCCTCCATATCACCCGAATCATGATAACGAAGAACCTCAGAGATAGACAAGCACTTCCCATCAGCAAAACTCTCTACCAAATAATCTAACAACCACTCCTCCTCCTCATTCTGCTCAACAGCCTCGAGAATCTGGCACAGCTCCGAACAACAATAATACAAGGAAAACCTTTCTATCAACTCATCGTCCAGATAGAAAGGATACTCAGCCTCTACCGACCGCACTTTTACAAACAAAGACTTGAAATTTTAAAAGAAGATTTATAAAGCAAAAAGAGGGAACGCCCAGGAAAACTACTCAAGCACACCCACAGCCCCTTCCCCCTTAGATTGAAATATAGAGAAAAACACAGCAAGAGAACAAGGAACAGAAAGGAAGCTCATCAAACACTGGAAAGCACGCAAAAACGCCCACGAGTTAGGATGTAATTGAGAAGGCGTGCAATTTAGCTGAGTCAGAATGTCGCACTCGAATGCAGAAAACGGAAACTTAACACGAAGCTCAATAAAACAAGGTGTATAAAAATAAAAGTATTGCCAATCTCCTCTCCTCTCGCAAACCCTATCCTCACCAGAACAAGGGAGAAGTTCAACCACCACACCCGAACCCTCTTTTACCAACCCCAAACCCCGAAGTTCACTCATTGAGTCAGCACTAACAAACGACGAGGAACGTGTCCTCACATCATCATGTACCCAGTAGTACAGATCATCCTTATTCTCCTCAACCGCTTTCTCTTTTTCTTTCTCCCTCGCCATTTCAAACAGGAAAACAGAAGAAAGGAGCAATGTTAAGCAAAAAAAAAGACAAACCTTTAAAAGTCATACTTGGAGTCAGCCGGTAGAAAAGAATTTGAAACAATAGAATGTAAGTCCCAAAACAGCAAAGAGATATTATTGCAAGCCCACTAACTTAGTAGGTAATTCAACTTATAACCACTCACATCGTGAAAAACCCAAACGGTAGGAAAACACATTTAACGCGGCACGTCTTGCAAGTAGTCAAAAAGAGAAGAAATATTCTAAATTTCCTTTAAAAATTTCTTCAAATCCTTGAAAGAGCCTAATATTAACAAAAAAGTATATTAAAAAAAAAAACACCTGTTTCATTAAAGCTCGGCTACCATTTCAATACAAAGCCAGCCGAACTTGGGGGCTATGACGTGTACCCCATAAACTCGGAGATAAGATTAGAACCGAAACTGATCATAAAGTCCGAAAACAAACAATCATATCTGAAGCAGCAACTTAACCGAAATCGTGCACAAGTCAAACACTACCTCCTAGTCGTTACCAACAGCAACGAAACTCACTATCTAAGCCATTAATATCGGAACAAACAGGCAGTAGATAGCCCTTCACTCATCTGTAAAACCAAACCCAATAGCCCAAGAAAACAGGTCACAAATACACTCTCGTTTCTACTTATTTATATTATTTTGAATACTCTTCTGACTTGAGCGTCGGAGTGCTTTTTGCAGGTGCTCCCGCCGCCGTGTTTCGCAACGCCAAGGTTAATCCCGAAGGCCATCTCCAAGGCGATGTACGGTTCACCCCCAAGACAAGCAGTCTCGCCTGGAGACATATACCTCGGCTGAAGCTGAACGGAACAATTATTATTATTATTATTATTATTACGCTTAATATATGAGATTTTCACCTTATTATGCTGTTGGGACTTGTAGTTAAGTCAAACATGAAACATTATGTTGTTAGGCACATACATAAGTTGTTTACACTCCCCATACAGCAGGAATAGCTAGCTACCTCAGCTTATTTACCCAATGTTATTAACATACAGATCACATATATTGAAAGGAAATTTTGATAAACAAGGTAGAACAAGGATTTAGTCTAAGTTGCAGAATGGTGCAGGGAATTGCGTCTTTTCAAGCCACAGAGATAGCTTCTCCTCCTCTTGATGTGTGTTTTATGGAGAACACTGCTAGTAGTAGTCGTCTTATTAGCGGTGGTGGCACAGGGTTGAAGAGTAGAATGGGACGATGCAAGATTATTGGTATTGTGTGTGTCTAACCACGTAATGATGTCATCAAAGACAATGTCGATGTTGTCATCAGGCTCACCAGAAGTCAAACCATGCCACATAGATGGGTAGAGTTTGATGGTCTTGTCTTTGCTACTTGCTCTCTCATACAATGCCCCACTCACATCAGGGTCTGTCACTGTGTCTGCTTCGCCATGCAACACAAAGAATGGCAGAGTCACTTTGTATAAACTCTCCTCAATACTCATGCTTGTTCTCAACATCTCTAGTGCTGTTTTCAGCCGAGGCCTCTCTTGGTATATCAGCTTGTTCTTCCTTATCTGCACCCACCTATCCCTTTAGATATATAGAAAATATCGGAGGCCATGAATTCAATACGTACGTGCAATTAACTTTATATGAAGTTAATAATTGATAGTCGTTAAATAATTTATTTGACAGATTTGACTAAATTATCATTTAACGACTTTCTAGTATTAACTTCACATGAAATTAACTGCACCTGAATCAACTGTGGACGAAGAATGTGTCACCCTTTCTCGTTTGGCAGGGTCTTTGAAGGCTGAGTTGATGACATCCTTAGTGGGGACGATCTTCCACTTTGGAATTATATCTTCTACTTTAGTCAGTATATTGATCACCACCTGGTGTGGTTTCACCTTCTCTGATATCTGCATTACTTATTTCTTTAACTACTTTCAATTTTCACACAATTACTCACCTACACATGTCTTACCTAGCCAAAACATCTTTAGATAAGTTGATTCCTATTATGTTAGGCAATTTAATAAAACGTCTCAATATTTAGACTTATTTTGTTTGAAGTGAAATAGAGAAAAAAAAAGGGATAAATTTTAAATTTTAACGTGCAATTTACAAAAAAAAAAAAATTAATTTCTCTTTTCTTTCCTCTATTTCTTTCTTATTTTACTCCAAACAAACAAAGTCTTAAATTATAAATATTTATAAAAAAAACATTTTCATACGAGCAGTTACTTTCAAACTAGCATAATTAATAAAAAAATGGACACAAAAAAGTCAATAAAAGAATAAATTTGACATAAGATATAAAAAGAAAATATTAAATAATTAGTATTTTTTATTTGTCTTAGTTAAATTTTTATTTTTCACTAAAATCATTAACTCCTTAATATTCTCCATACAAAAATACTATTTTATGCTAATAAATATTTTTATAGAAATAAAGAAAATAAGAAATATTATGGAGCAGCATACATTCATACCTTACACATGGGTGCAACAAGAACGGCACCGTCCCAAAAAGAATGGTGCTTCATATGCAAAAGTAGGGCAACAGCCCCTCCCATGGATTCCCCATACAAGAACCTGGGTTTTCCACGGTACTCTTCAAGCCCTGTCACCAGAGATAATGCATTCGCAAATGAATTAAACTATAAAATTTTTTTTGAAGTTATGATTGAGATTCGAATTCAAAATCTTTAAGTGAAGACAAATAAATTATGCTATTTGAATTATATCTCGTTGACAATGAATCAAACTAATTAACTGCATATGTAATTATTAATTTTATATATGGAATAAATAAAGTCAACGAGTTGGTTGAAGTCCATACCGGTGACTGAGCTGAAAAAGTCAAAGCAATCGTGAACAATATTATCAAATTTCTTGATGTAACAACGGGCACCTTGGGATTTTCCATGTCCTTCATAATCCACACCGTACACAGCGTACCTCGCACAAGCTAGCCTTACTCCACATTCTACACTCCAACCATATTCAATTCAACATCAAAATTAAAGTAGCGTAGGCAATTACTTTTGCAACCATGCTATTATATTAGGCAACTACTCAAATGAAGATGCTAAAAACATCTTTTTATGAAGATTCTTGTGTTAAAAGTGTACTTTGTTTGTTTAGCCACACTTTAAAAAAAATAACACTTTTGCAACACATCAAAATCAAACCATACATTTTATCATCTAATGGTAAAAAAGAAGTATCTTTATATGAAGACAATAGTAAAATCTTCATGGTAGTATCCACCATTATATTATATACATATTTAACAATAACATTAAAGATTGCACAATCATCAAAAGACGATTCACCTACTCGCAAGTTGCCGGCCATATTAGTTGTATTTGTCCACCTAATTAAAATCTCTCTTACTAATAGCTCTTGTTATTATTATTATTGACTCTCATGGTGGTTAGGTTTTGATTTTTAATTTCGGTCACTACTGGGTGGTTGGGTTTTTCGAAAGAGCTTTTACAGTTTCTATTCAATATAAATATATTAAAGGCTAATTTTATGGTATTTTTTGTTTGGTGTCTAATTTTTGTTTAAATTATTTTTTATAATAGCTTTAAAGTATTTAAAATTTTTTAATCTTTATACTTTTAAATTTAAAATTAAATATGTAATTTATTTTAGTAATTAAACAATATTTTTTAGGTACCATAGCAAATACTTATATTAAAACCTCAAGAATTTTAGTTTAATAGTGAAGAAATTTTTCATAACTAAAACTTTACTTGTTACTCTACAAAAACCGGATGAATATTTATTTTCTTAAAACCTAAAATTACTTGATTTTTCAAAAAGGAGCTTTTCATAATTATATATCTTTAATGAGTAGAGACTAAGACACTTCAAGATGACTCTAAAGAAATTGATTGTTTCAAAATGAATTGGTACGGTCAAATGGTCAATACTAGATTACATACATAGACAAGACCACAAACCAAGTTCTGTGATTGAATACAGAAAAGAAAAGAAAAAAGTCTTAGGGACTAGCAGTGTATTTATCAATTAATTATCATCAGTATTTTTAATAATATAAAATGATATTTAATAATGTAAAATTATTTATTAATAATTAAATATTGACTAAATTTTAGTAAAAATACTAATTCTTTAAATTTTTTCAAAAAAAAAAAATTAGAAGACATCTCAACATTCAGCAGGATACTAGTGCAAATTAGGACAGAAGATCATATACATATTCAAAGTATTAAATGATTCTTTCTACAAATAATGTGACCACCGCCAACTCTACAAGTGATTTCATAACACCAATGCCTAGTAATATGGCTACAGCTAAAGTGGCGACAGTGCAATTAATGTTTTGATTGCAACAATTTTTGTGTGAATTAATATTGGTGGATCCACGCTTCTCAATTCTCATTTCTCAAAGTTATCTTCCTCCATTTTTTAAAATTTCTTTTATCCCATGGAAAGGCTTCTTTATAAATTTGAGTTAATTATGCTCACGCCAACGCTATAGCTATGTGCCACATGTTGCATATAAATCGTAACTATACCGTGGTTTAGTTGGTTCAACCGTAACATCACTTGGCAACGGTAGCTACACTAGATGGCACTATATAGTGTATCCAAACTTGGAAGGTAGCCTAACTAATTAAGTAGATGAGAGTCAAATTACTAATTTTAATAAACCCAAGTTAGGGGAACTAATTAAATTATTTTGAGAATATATGGCTATGTAGTTAATTATTTTTTATTATTTTGTTTTATGTTGGAGGTTCAACCACTGGCACCAGAAGGTGGAAATCTGATAGTGATACATGCATTAATCCTTATTAATATAGATAACTTTTTTATTTGTGAGTAAAAAAAAGACCATTTCTAAATTTATTAAAAATTAATTTTTTCAATTTTTTTTTCTCATTAGTGTTGTAAAATATGATCTCACATCTAACAATATTAATAGAAAAAAAATTAAAAAAACTATTTTTGTATTAATAAATATCAATTAAATATCAATATTGTAGATGTGAGAAGTACATAAAATTAATCTTAAACTAAAAAAATCATCAAAAAATAAAGAATTTATAAGATAAAAAACTCGTTAATGTGAGGCTTTAAGATTATAATCCTAAACCTTAATAAATATTATTTTCAGGATATATATATAGCATTAAAAAAAGAGGAAAAAATGGAGAGGAGAAAAGAGGTGAGTTAAAGTAGATGAGAGTTGAGAGTAGAAGAGTAATTGATGAAGAAGAACATTTATTACCTCTCATGAAGCGACTGCACTCCATGCCATACCCTGCAAATTAATGAAGAGGAGGAGGCAGAGTTAAATCAGTCACAACTCACACACATGATGCACCCACTAATTAATAACCAGAAATTAAAGAAAGTGAATGAATGATACCATGGCAAAGGAAGACAAGAGCCTTTGGAGAAGATAGAGGTAACCATTTGCATGTAAAAAGTTGCATTCCTCTTGAATTTCTCCAGTACTCCTGTTCGTTCCTACTTAATTATTAGTATATGAATATATATATATCACCATTTTTTTTTATCACTATCACTATAATAATATGAATTTACTTACTTACTTCTTACCTCTTGATATTCAAACTCTAAATCCATTAAACTAAATTATATTGTAGCTACAAGAGACCAAGGTGATGATGGATCTGAAAGTTAAGTTGATGAGTAGAAAAAGCATGCAGCAAAATCAGAGGAATAATGATGAAGATGGCATGAACGAGCTTAGCTTGAGAGAGAGACAGAGAGAGAAATATGTACAAGTGAAGTGAATAAGGAGAGCATGTTTCTTTCATATGTATATACGCTTACACACATGAATTTTGATGTAGGTCCCTTTCTTATATACATAGACGACGTTGAATTTACCAATTAATTTAGAATTTTTTTTATCAAAGATTTGTAGGCTGGAATCCGCAACCTCTTAGGTGATTTAATTTTAGGTAAGTACGGAAAGACTATGTCATTTGAGTTATAGCTTTTAAAATAATGTTTGGCAAACAATAATTTAAAATTATTTTATTTGATTTAATATTTATAATTATACAATTTTTTTATATTTGATATTATATATTTATTCTAATAATAATTAATAAATACAAATAAAAGAAAAAAAAAGAAATTATGACTACTTATAGTTTTTAAACAATGCCAAACATTTTTGTTATATTAAAAGTCCTTTTCTCCTCTTTTCTCATATATTAACAGAAATAGTAATAAACAATAACATAAAAAGCCAATTAAGTTGGTGCAAATTTAAGAAAAAATATTAAAAGGTCAATAGAATTTATTTTTTTAGTCAGTTGTTAGTTAATATTTAAAAATATGGGTTAAAAGTATTACTGAATTACTAGATTGATGATTAAAAGTACTGACAAAAAATAATATATTTTGTTGGTTTTTTAATTTTTTTTATTTTAAGTGTTTAAAAAATAGTCATTTTGTAAAGAAAATGATAAAGGACTAATATTTTTAGTAAGAACAAATAATAAAAAATTAATTAATATTAACTTAAAAATAAAATAAATAAAAATGTTAAGAGTAATTATCTAATATTTTTCTACGTCTCTGCCTCAAAGAGAGGGAGTTAATTTATTTTCTTGTTCTATCATTAACGCTCAAATTTAGGTGACTTAATTTGAAGGATGGAGCACCTACGCCTCCAACCCAATTAACCAAAGTATTCAACTATTCATAATGTAAAATAGAAACGTCCAGATATAAATGCCTTGATTGCATTGTATTTTAGTTCACACTGGTCTGGTCGGTGGTAACGTCTCCTCGTCATCACAATTCTCTAGTCCTAATTTCCAGTTTCAACATTTAATTTGCCGATACACATGCACATACATTAGCAATAATATTAATTGTCTTCTCTAGGATCAAATTATACATATATCGGAGATATATATGACATGATAAAGTTTCATTTTCGAAAAATAAATAATAATGAGCTTGATGAACTGTTTACTTTCCTTTGGATTTGGTACTCAATTCTAGTGACTTCTAGTAGTAGTTAGTTGCACAACATAATGGATTCGTAAATATGGTTCAGAAAAAGGATAGGTGTAAAATGGTGGTACGCATAATAAACACAGTGGTCTCTGCTCTGTACTACTCTGTAGACTGTAGGACGGATAGAGGTCACTTTTACTCTCGATAAAAACACATCAAATTTAGCCTACAAAATAACCTTTCTATAGAATTTTTTTTTTAATTTAGCATATTGAAAATTATGCTTATTGGAAAAAAAAAATACCTAAAAATAAATAGATGAAACATAATACTATTAAAGGTTGCCAGGCTGGGTTTACCTGCATGTAAACTTGAACAAAGCATTTGAGATTTATGCTAAGAAAACAAGTTCTCCACGAAATAAAACTTGAAAAGCATGAATAGTTTGGAAACTGCAAGCAAATTGGTCAAACCACACCGCCTTTGACGTATGCATCTTCTTCTCTTTAGGTGGTCCTGCTCCTTCTACCCACTTTTCTTGCATTGAGAGAATGATAACTATTAATTTTTGTAGGTCCTTATTGAATGTGGAAACCCCATAGTTGTCACTGTAGGTTTCTGTACTAGAAGCTCAAAGTGGCCGAAAATGGACAACCTTTTTCTCCTTTCTTGTCAAACCACCTTAACGCATTTGGTACAGGCATTATGATTTATGGGAGAAAAAAAAGCTACGGATTTCACATTTTCCGTTGTCTAGTTATATTATTACTTTCCCAATCTATCTTAACTCTCTTTGTTCTGGCAACGTAATCCTGTCAAAATAATCAGGAACACAACATTAAGTTACAAGATTAGAAAATTTGTTTCGTGAATGTGGCGTTAAAAGATACTTGTTAAATAAAAGAAACATTTTTAACGCATTCAGTATATTAAGATTTTGAGAAAGAGTAGTTAAACAAATTATTTTTGTAACCAAATTTAATCAAGTTTTTTTTTTCTTCTTAAGCATCTTTTCTATTTTTCTTCAACTAATTTTTATTGTATCAGAAAACTATTAGACTGACTAGACTAAAATAACTTTGTCATTGGTCATGTAACTCACCATAAAATTTTAACATGTTTAATTTGTTAGCAATTTTTTTTTTTTTTTGACTCTATTGGCAATAAGAGTTTGACAAAATAAAAAGCCGAGTAAAATACTTCAGATTTTAGAAACTTCGATTCGTTGGTTTGACTTTGCTTTCTTTCTTAAATGAAGCTATAACCTACCCATCATCCAGCCCCATAATACTTGTTTGGATAGCAAATGTTTTTGTTGAATTAATCAACGAAGAACTAAATAAATATGTTTTCGTCGAGTCCAACTAAAAATCTATTTTTTAGCAACTACTTTCAACAAACTTTTTGTAATATTTTTTTATATTTATAGTTTCTCTTTTTTATCTTTTTCTTTCTTAATCCACCACCACCATATCTTACTACTATTAGAGATATAATCATTAATGTTATTTTCTATCAATTTAAAATTTTGGGATGAATAATTTCATGATATAATATCAAAATTCTATATCCAAAAGATCTTAAATTCAATCCTTAAAATACCCCAAAAATAAAAAAAAAATTAGTATAAAACAAATAAAAAGTGAAAAGAAAGTTGATGCAAAAAACAAACAAATCCAAAAAAAACTCTTGCTTAAAGACATTATTAAAAATATTATTAATATTACCTTCTCCTATCAGTTTAAGTTTAAGTTTTTAAAAGGTTTAATTACTCTGCAGGTCCCTATAGTTTCATCGAATTTTCAATTAGGTCCCTATACTTTTTTTTTTTTCAATTGGGTCCCTATACATTATTTTTTTTTTCAATTTAGTCCTTGTTAACGTTAAACGTTAAAAAAATGTTAGTGAATTGTGAAATTACTTGTATACCCCTAAGGACCTAATTGAAAGGAAAAAAAATATAGGGACCTAATTGAAAATTTAGAGAAATTATAAATATTCAATGAAAGATATTCTTATAATCCCTATTTAATGATTCGACGACATAAAAAATATTCCTATAATCCCTTTTATTTTATCACTGTCATTTTTTTCTTATTTATATACAAATTATACCAAAAATATCTTCTCTTTATTTTTTTTACTTTCAAAATACCTTATCTTAAGAATATACTAGAATGATTTAGTTGAACTTCAACTATGCTTTATGTGTTGACGAATAGGGTTAATTTTCTCTTAATATAAAAGAAAGTAAGAAACCAGTGGTGTACTGGTGTCATGTTAGGGGAGCCCTTGCAAGACAATTTGATCTCTTGAAAAACAAACTGCAACTAACAAATAGCCTTCTGCCCTTACCTATTACAATGAAGAGCTAAGCTACCCAATGCTGCAACTGCACACTCACAATTGACAAGGATACATACAATTACAAACAGAGTTTATGCAACTTGTAGTTTCCATGATATACATACAACATGAATCATTCAGGTTCCATGAACATCGCTAAACACCTAAACCTATTCAACAGTGCCCTTCTATTTTCTCCTTGATCTGCTATATAATCTGGAAGGTGGTGAAGGGGAGAACTCAAATGGAAGTGGCGGAAGATCCATCTCCCCTTTCAAGATCCATCTCCCCTTTCAAACCCTGGAATTTTTTGCAAGCAAGCAAGCGCCAAGTTGATACAAAGGCTTGCTTGGTCCTTGTTGTAATGTTCCTTCAATTTCTCGTCCACTAGTTCTAAAATGTTACCCGCTTGAGCAAGATGCCTACACCAGCTGATCAAATTAGCTTTCTCAAGCTTCATGGGAGATGCCAGAACATGTAGCGGCCTTCTTCCCGACACAATCACAAGAATCAAAACCCCAAAACTATATATATCGGCCTTCTCCATTAAGAAGCCGCAGCCGCCATACTCTGGAGCATAAAACTCAATATGTGAGCAGATGACCAGAATCTATCCAAGGTGCCAAATAGGGGATGGCATATATTGCAATATCAATATGAAATGACATTATGTCTAATGGCTTTCGGCTTCCATTAGACCTTAAATATAAAACTTCTAATTTATAGCAAAATCCTAAATCATCCATGAGAATTGAACAGAAAAATCAAGAGGCATTGAAGCCTGCAGAAGCAGGACACCATTTATTGTTGGAAAAAAGCAAAATTTGCCCTGCTTGACAGTAAAAATTTCCCTCTTTTAACAAAATCCCTATATATAAATATCCATATTGTAAACCCTAAATAAACTATTATATCAAAATAATTCAGAAATCAATTCAACAAATCGATAATCAACCAATGCCATATTTTTAAACAAAATAAAATAAGCATAAACATGAAGTTTTAAAACTGAAAAAAGAGGCTTTTTTTTTTGTTACCTGTTTGCAGATAGTTCAAGTAGAAGGAGATGGAGCAGAGGCACAACGCGGGGATGGGAGGCCAGGCGCTACGAGGCTCGGCACGGTGCGGCGCGGCGACGTCAGGCGAGGGGCTTCACCGCGAGGGACGGCGACGGCTTGGATGGAGAAACGGCGAAGATCTCCGAACAGAACAAACCAGAGGAGACCAGCGCAGAGGGGAGGATGCGACGGACAGCAGACCACCAAGCGTCCGTTGCAGAGGAAGCCAGACACGGACGCGGACGACGGACGCAGGAGACGCAGGAGACGCAGCAGACGATCCTCGCGATCTTCAGAGAGCAACCTAGGGTTTGTTTTTCTTTGGGATGAAATGAAAGGGGTGTTTTTGGTATTTTGAAAAATTACATTTTTGTTCAGCTAGCTAATCCAATCAAATGACAAGAATATTCGTTTTTTATCAAGAATATTCTGTTATCTTAAACGTTATATTCACGGCAGGGACTTAATTGAAAAAAAAAATAATGTATAGGGACCCAATTGAAAAGAAAAAAAGTATAGGGACCTAATTGAAAATTCGGTGAAACTATAGGGACCTGCAGAGTAATTAAACCTTTTTAAAATGAATGAGATGAATAATTTCATGACAACGGCCACCCACTAGCCGCCTGTGATCACCCTCCAGCCACCACTGCCAGCCACTACCATCAGTCATCCTAAACACTAAATTCTAAATCCTAAATCTTATATTCTAATCTTAAACCTTAAATTCAAAATTCTAAATCCAAATCCTAAATTTTAAACCCTACATTAAATTCAAATAAAGGTTAAATATATCGAAAACATGATACCAGATCTGTCTAATTTAGTGCATAGCATAGCCTTAAAGTCGTTTGAAATTTAGATGGATAACAGATTCTTTACCAAAGCATACAGTGTCATACATAATTACAAATAAGTAAAATTCTCATTAAGCATTAGATTGAAAAAATTTCACTAAATAAATAATACACGAGATATTTCCCGCCCCACCTCCCCCTCTTATGTTTCTCTTTGTATAGGGCTCTTCCTTTTTTAACTCGGAAAATACATCACTACATTCATTGTATTGTACTCCTAGATACTGAAAAATTGAAATAATAAATTGAACAGGGAACGGAATCAAAACTCCCTGACGATTAAATTTTACACTAAACCGTTGTTTTCTTCATGGATCTGCCACCACTGCCTTTATTTTTCTTGGATCTATGCTTATCTCCACCCCGTTGCTCTGGTTTTCCATGTGGATTCACTTCCTCAAACTCTATTGGTTTTATGATAACACCTGGTCTCTTCACCACCTGCACATACAATAGTTGTTTCAATATAAGAGAGAGAAAGGAACACATAATGCATCTTACAGCTATTTTTCAAATAGTTCTCTGGTCATCACTTCAAAGAACAGCATGATACTACAGCAGTACAGCATTCGAGAAATTCAACAATGACAATACTTACTTCAGGCCGGGTAAGAGGTCCGATTGCAGTTGCCGGGTTAAATTCTGGTCCAATGGGGACACGCATGCTCTGTTCAAAAGCCTCTTTAGAAGTAAAAGGAAACGGCAATGCTTTTGTGTGGAGTTTCTCAGCCTGCCATATCCAAAAGGAAATATAAGATTGAAACCTCAATCATCATGATTGAATCATTGATGCCACACAATTGAAAACAATAAGCATAAACCTAGTCAGCACATAACCGGGAGCAAAATGCAAATGGTAGCTAGCTATAGGATTCAATCACTAAATCGTGAAACAGAAGGTCTGAAACTGGAGCGTGAAGTTCTACTGAAAGATAGAGCAACTATAACCAGAGAGCTCTGAGAAAAAAAATATATTACTGTACAATAGTGCCACTAACCTTCTTATTTATCTTTTCAGAGATTATCACATTTTTTAGCCGAGCATCCTTTCTCTTCTTAATAGCTTCTTCCCTCTTTTTCTGGGCATTTTCATGCTCTTTCAGCATCCAAGATGGTAAACCTTTCTTTTTCTGTACATGCGTCCATTGCCCCCAGCCAGGAAGTAATACAGGCTTTTCTGGCTCGGGATTTTCTTCATTGAGAATCTCCATCTTATACTTGTCAAACTCATCTTCTACATCATCCCCCGCAAAAGCTTGCCGAATGAGCTCTTCCTGAGAAGGAAGCTCATAAGATAGATTGGAACCAGCAGTCAGAATTCCGTCAACCATCTGTCCTGAACTATCTGTATCACTATCCTCTTCAGCTTCTTTTACAGTATCCTAGGAAACCAAAATAAATATACAAATAAATCAGGCTTTATCAACAATATTGCTATATGTCTAAACAAATGTAAATAGTTTATAATTCATACTTTTATATCTTGCCTAACAGGTCCTGCAGCAATTGCAGACTTCTTGCCATTTGTGCCGCCTTCATTTCTGTTTTTAGCCTGCTCATCATAAGTCCATCCGTACAGAATTCCAATAAATTATACATAATTTTTACATCATAAAAAGATACTAGAAATATCAATTTTCAAAACACAACATGATCCAAAAGCATTCAAACCTTTTTCCATGTATCTGATACAAATAAGGAAACTTCATATGTCGTTTTTGGCCCAGGATTTTTGACAATCTCATTAAAGTCCTGCAATAAAAAAATGCAACTAACGTATCAGATTTAATGATCAAGCAACAAAGTTTAGAATAGGTCCAAAAACTGGGAATTTCATCACCTTAAATACAGATTCCTGATGATTATCAGTGTCTTCTTGAATCAAGACTGAATCACTGTTCACATCTTTCTGCAAAATGTTACTTCCCCCAGTCTCTATATTGCCATTTTTGCTGGCCCTTATGTCATCCTCACTGTCACTGCTACCGTAATTGTAATCTGATTTCACCTTATTACCTGCATCAGAGATATGGGTTTTAGATGCTCCAAACACTCTTCTGCCACTGATAGAAGTGGTTTCTGGGTCTTCTGAGCCGACAGAGTTCTCCAGCTTATTCTTGGAATCCTTGTATTCTTGAATAGCAAGGTTGGCTTCTTCAACAACTGCCTCTTTTCTCTTCTCCAATCCACGCCTCTAAAGCAGAGGGGGAAAAAAAAAGATGATACAACAGATTAATAAGAAAACCTCCTAACTGACAAATTTAAAACATACACAAAACATAGATATATGCATCTTCCTCACAGTTGGATGTTTTAATACAATAAATAATTGAATAACTAGCATTTCATGAAAGGTTACATTACAAAATAATTCTTTGAAGAAAAATTAAGAACCAATGTATAATTACCATGAAAGGAAGAGAAAGCAACCCGGACTTGGGAGTTTCATTATCTTCCTCTATCACTTTCTTTGTCTTTTCTATTGCTTTTCTCAAAACCTTGGAAGCCATGTCCTGATCAGAACCAGAATCTCCAGCATCCTCATCACTGCTGTCATCACTGCTGCTGCTGCTGCTATCCTTCATAGAGTGCATTTTTCTTGTCAGTTCAGCATGCCTTTGAAGTTGTTCAGCTATGGCAGCACGAGTTCCTTCATCTTGGCTGTTCAAACCACGTGTTAAGATACGCTTAGCCCACCGGTTCTGGTTTTTGTGTTTGAGTGTCATACGCTCCTGTAGCAAGTTGGTAAATCGAGGATTAAAAAGTAACATAATGCAAAGATATATGCATCCTCCTCAAGTTGGATGTTTTAACGGAATAAATAATCAAAGAACCAGCAAGATGATATTAAAAAAGTTAATAGACACCAATTTTCCTCTTCTAATTGATCAATTGATAAACTATTTATTTAAAAAAAATGTTCTTTCTTGAGGGATGATGTTATACCTCAGCTCTCAGGCGCTCTTGTTTCATGGCAAATTCTTTAGCAGCTTCAGGGTCCATTTGAATCTTAGAAGCTTCGGTCTTCAATCTATCTTTCTTCAACAAACGATGATATGTTTTGGACTTGATCTTTTTGAGACGCTTTGCCTTCATTTCATGACGGAAAAGAAGGCTCCGCATTTTAGCAATACGGCTTTGCCTATCCTTTTCTTCTTCAACAGAGACCTGTAAAGCATCATAAGCTACATTTAACAATTGAAATGACATAAACCTAATACTTAGCCTATATCGACAACAAGATTACCATGTTCATCTCAAGAAGCCTAGAACCATCCTTTTTATGAGCTTCCATAACTTTGTCATCAGAAACTAGTGCAGCCATTTTCCTCTCAAATTCAGTTCTGGGTTCAAATTCAGAAGCTATTGCCCCTACAGTTGAAAACCCTAAATCTACATTCTCATCAAATAAAAGAGTTGGTGCTTCTCTATTTCTCTGAATAATTTGCTGCCACTTTGTGACCTCTTTCTTTGATATTTCATAAGCTACCTTCCTCTCCACCTTTGCTTGATCTGCCGTTCGAAGCGGTGCATGTATAGGCTTAGAATTGTTCTCAATTTGTTGTATTCTTTTCCTAAGTTTTCCAAAACCAGGATTATCCTGAAGAGGATTCAAAAGGTCATCGATGCTAATTTGTCCATCACCATCCACAACATCACGACTAGGATTATATTCAGACTCCGGATATAGCTCTGGTATAACATCATCTTTCATCTTCCTCTTCTTCTTGCCTGCATTTTGGACAAGACTCACAATCAAACTTCTGAAAAAGAAAATGCTAGACTTTGGATAAACAGCAGAGTGGTTCCCTACATGTGAATGCATCAAGCCTAAACAGTTCTTGGAGGAGAAAAGCTTCTAAGCTAAAGTCAAATGTCATTCCCATCTAATATGCCAGCACCAGACTTGTCTTTTAAAATAAAATAAATATAATACAATTTTCTTACCTTCAAAAGCCTCACTTGGCATACCAGTAATTCCTTGTAACATCCTTGTATGCCTTCCATCACCTTCCTCGCTAGAATCATCATCAGCAGCACCTCCAGTCCTTTTCAACCCATCATCATCATCATCATCCTCGTTATCATCATCAGATTGTATACTCTCATCCTAAGAATACAAATGAGCACGTAAATGACTATGAACCAGCACAAAGAGGATTAGTCCAATGATTAAATTCACCAATCTGTCAATCACCAAACCAATGAACTAACGATAACATCCTAAAAGCATTTCAACAGGATCATGACAAATCAATGTCAATGAACACATCCACAGAATCACAAAAAAAATGCATACAATGAGGTGCACAATTAACAGATTCAAAACTCGCAAACAATGAATCAGAAATAAAATAATTTCTCAGATTAATTTAATTATTTACCTCGGATTCATCAGAACGGTCAATAGGGAGCTGGAGGTTATCGACGGAACCAGGATCGTAGCGCTTGTTCTTCTTGGACTCCTCCTCGGCCCGTTGTTCCTCATACTCGTAAAAATCATGGGGGAGAAGATCGCGTTCTGCGGCGTCACCGTCAGCTGAATCGATATCTTGGTCGCTTTCAATGGGAACGGTAGGGTTTAAGCGCTCCAGCTGCTTCTGCAACGAGGAGGGCAAACGAGGGCCCGTCTTCTTCTTCTTCTTGGCATTCCTGCTGGGCTTGGAGTGGCCTCTGCGGTGGCTGGTTTCGTCCCTGTGCTTCCGCTTGGTTACCGGCATGGCTGCGCCTCCGTGAGGGGGTTTCTCAGGAATGGCGGTTACTTTGGAAGCAATGCTCTTCCTCACTCACACTACAACCCTACTTCGCTAACTAAATTGATTAAATCTCTCCATTAAATTAATTTTTTATATTTTTAAATTTATTTTTAATGCACTAAGTAGATTTATCGGTCATCTAGTTAAGTAATCAGCAAAAATAACTCTGATAGCGCGAATAATCATCTTAAAAAGATAAATTTAACAATAATTATATAAAATATTTTATATTATTAATACATTAAAATTTAACTGTTTTAATAAATGATAAAAGTTTATGTTTTCATTCAATTTTTTTTGAAAAACATTTGCATAATTATTTGAAAAATGTCTAAAAAGAACCTAGGTAAAAGTAAAATTTGATATCTTGACATTTTTTAATTTCAAAATTTTTTTGTCATTTGCATAATATAAATTGAAAAAATATATATAGTCTAAAATTTTCTATGTCGAAATAGAAAAATATTTCATTTTTCTAAATAAAGTATTATACTTTAATTTTAAAAACTTATTTTTTGCAATATATCTCATCATCATTCGTAGTAAATTTTGCTATATTAAAATTATATTTACCTCATCAATAATGTCTTTATTATTGCTAGCTTTCGAAATCTTCTTTTACAAATATAAATCTATTACAACTAAAATGTCAATATTCTATTATCAGCTTATCATCTACAGTTCATACTGTTAAGTGGGTTTTATTTACAGTTATGTAAGGTTTTTATATTTTTTATTTTACGGGAATATTATTGTCTATCTGTTTTTCCAAAACATGTCACATGTGAGCTTGGTTATTTTTTATACAATAAACCTTTTTTTGTGACTATTTATACAACAAACTTGATTATTTAATCAATAATTACAATTATATATTATTACTACCAAATTAATACACACTAAAAGTGACTTCAATTCACTATTTTATTTAGTCACCAAAAAAAAATCACTATTTTATTTATTAAATATAATAATAATACTAATAATAAGTGTGAGATTGAGTGATATAGTAAATACTATGTTTATCTTAATAAATATTCTTAAAGTATAAGTTTTAAAATAATATAATAAATAAATATTTGTTTACTAAAGCTTACATTATTTATTTCTCACATAAATATAATAAGAGAAAATTTTGTGCATACAAATTTAACCCATCAATTTTAGTACATGCATACTAAAAATGTCTAACTAACTTGATTTAAAATACATCAAATGATTTATGGGTTTCAAAAATATTTATTTACGTGTCTACTGTCTATCTACATGTGTTTTTTTATTATTATTCTTCTCAAAATTTTCTTGTATTTAAATATAACATACTAAATTTATGTGTATATAAGAATTACACATATAGTTTAATCAGTCTCTCTAACTGCTTACAGACATCAATTTAATTTTCATCAGGTCATAATTCATTGATCATTTTAATTCATGATGGATCCATCGTTATTATTTTGCTAATGCATATCGTTAAGTAATACGCTATTTCTTAATTATATAATAGTTCTGAATTAGTTGTTGCGTTTATCAAGATAATAACTTTCAGTTCAAGTCTCCATTGAATTATTCAAGTTCAGATTCTGTTGATACACACAGAAAAGAGCCACCTCTGGTGTTTTATACATAACAGTAACATAAGCAAACTTCGTTAAAATGTATGCAATTACTGGTTACTTTGGAGAGCACAATTTGAAAGTGACATGCTTCACTGTGTTTATCAAAAAGAAGAACATAACAGGGGTGATGCATATTTGCAAATTAATAAATCTACATAGCAAGAAAGAAAGAAAGAGAGCAATTACCTCAGACACTTATTAAGGGGTGAGAAACCCGTGTTGGAGAAGGGGAGCGCGTGCAAAGTGTTCATCAATGGCATTCGGAAGAATGTGTCAAGAGAATTTGCACGTGCCCTGCTTCTCCAACAAGGAGTTTCTCATCCATTAGAACTCGTTTAGTTTGAAGTGAGAAAAACAGTGAGAGAAGGGTGGGTATTTATAGGTGGTAATTTAGAGAAGCAATGAGTGAAGTGAGGTTGCTGAGTAGAGAGAAAAGAAAGGGAGTCTGGCAAAGCATGATGGCAAGTACACACAGAAATTCAAAGAAGGGATATCGAAGGAAACCCAAAATGAGTGATGTCTGCTTTAATATCATAAAAAAGCCAACAACTCCTTTGTTCATATTGAGGTTCTTCTCTCACTCTCACTCTCACTCTCACTTGAACACTTTGGCCACTTGTTTTTCCATTTGTACTAACTCCAATGGCAGCCTTTGGATCAACAATGATGGGTCCCACCATGCATATATACACATGTAAGTGGCTTGCATCTTTAATTTCCCTTTGCATAGAATTGGATGGTGCAAGCAGCAGGAGGAGAAGAATAATGTATGAGTGCACGTAGGCTTTGCGTGTTGGGCGCAAGTTTTTGAGTATGGCATGTGTTTGTGTTTGTGTTTGTGAGAGAGTGAGAGAGGTTCTCCCTAGGTAGATATCATTCCCTATATACAATAGGGTCTTTGCCCTTTTCCCCCAAAGTTTTTGGTGGTTTAACAGAGGCTACAACTGCAAGAATTTCAAACACTTAACCTGCAGAAGAAAAAGGGAAAGAAAAAAATATGGTAAAGCAATGAATATGGGGTGAATACTAACAGTGAAGGACACATAACTTCCACACCAGGCAAACTTGGTTTTCAGCAAACATAATCATTGTTGGATCAGGACATATTATTATTTTAATACTGTTAAATTATAAATATAAAAGTTGCGCCTTTTATCTATGTCTTGGTGAATTTTGTCCTATAATAACAACAACTTATTTATTTTCTGATATGTTTTATTCTCTAAACAAATTTGTATCTCTTAATATTTTTGTAGTTATTTGGCCTTAAATAATATTTCATAAGTTTGTGGTCAATATGTCTCTTGGGGTGTTAATCAAAGATTTTGATTCTTTGTAGAACCCACATTTAATTTAATGGATAATAATTATTGGTGATGGGTGACGACTATGTTCTGTTGATAGCAGATAATTATATTGCGGCAGAGAATGAGAAAAACCAGTGGCGTGGGAGAATAGGTTAAATATGGATTTAAGAGAGTGTCATACATACATTACATGGCTCACACGACACACTCATGTAAGCTTGGCCATCATTATTTGGATTTGGTGAATCGGTCACCCACTGCCATTGCCATACAAGTTGAAATAATGTGCTCAAAGCAAAGGCCAAAGGTTAAAAAAACAAAAGCCAAAAGTGAAAGAGTGCTTGCATGCCTAAAATTTGATAAGGGATACTTACGTGTGATGTCCATGTAAGGAAGGGTACTTTTAGTGTGATACAAAAGATGGATTGGAACTGTTACCACTTTGAAATGGCCATGCCTCTCTACCTCTATGTCTATCTTGTGGAAGAAGAACATAGATTCTGGCTGAGGTCATTATCAAATCTAAGGGACTTAAATATTGGCGTGTGCGTCCTGCATTTGGTATGCAGTGAAAGCTTTATTTGGTCACACACACACCCATTATTCAAAGGCTTTTTGAAACTCAATCATGCCTCCCAAACAGCTAAATTTCTACAGCAATTCATGTCTGTTTTTCCACTATGCTTCGGAGAAAGGAACAGCAATCAAACAAAAAAGGCTTCTCCCTTGTCCATTAAATTTGGGAACTCATTAAGTCTTCAATGCTAAAGTGAAAAAAACAAAAACAAGGTACTTACCATTGCCACATACATACACATACACTCTCTTTTTGACAAACATCACCCAGTTCTGTTTTTCCTTTCTGCTATTGAAGTATCGGTATTTGAAATAGAACACTCAGATTAACTAGCCCAATTAAAGTATTAAACCATTAGGAAATGTCTATTTAATAAAAGAATAAAAATATACGATTTTAAGTAACAAATATACGATTTTAAGTAGTGTGTCTACATTACCCTTGGCTCCAATACAATATCACAATTCACAATAAGTCTTTTTTAAACAGGAATGGCAAAAGTGCATTAAGGAATTCCATTTAGCCAAAACGAAACGTGAACAATTTAAACTCTCACAAATATTTCAATACAGGCTAGAATAGGAGCATTAGGGTAAGAGTATCAGATCATCAGCATGCTATTTACCAACTTTATTTTCATATATAATGCATATGCAAGCATGTTGTGTGTACCCTTGCTCAAAATCGTTATTTTTCCCACTGATATAGTGTTTATGCTAAAACTTGAGGAAGCTTTCAGGGAGGATCACCAAAATCCAAATGGTTGTTGACTTGGTCACTAAAGACGAGCCTTCATAAGATGGCACAAATACAAGACCAATAAAACTTCGACAAGGTGAAGTAATTTTGTAACTGTTAAATTTGAACCAGAAAGGGATGTATTGAATACGAAATTTTTTCAATGTAGAAGTCATCACCCTAACTACAATCATACAAGAAACATGGCTGCCTAGGGTAAACATCAATTATGCAGATACATAACGTATGAGATGAATTAACAATTCTACTTTGAAGATATAAGACGCCATTTTCACACCACAAGTTGAAGAAACCACTAATCTATTTCTTGGCATAAGTTATCAACATCGGGTTATGTGGTGTTATCTTGAAACCTTGTAGGGCCTGCATTGCTACAGTTGATTGCATCTCATCTCCATATTCCACAAATGCAATTCCTGGCTTCGCTTCCACCATCCTAACTTCCTTGAAACCAGGATATTGAAGAAAGAGCATTTGCAGCATCATGGGAGTTGTCTCATTGGGTAGATTTTGAATGAAGAGAATATTGTTTGGTGGGGCAGGAGCCTCAGGTACCATAGATTTTGCACCACCTGGATACGATACCTGGGATAGTAGCAATATTAGAAAAAAGAGTATAAAATAAAAGTAAAACCAACTAAGTAGACATGGTGATCAGGAACACAATGAAACACATTGTTCATGCTTCAGCATGTCATCTCTTCTGACTTTCAAGCAATGACAATAATCTCTTTCCTCCCACTTTAACCAACAATACATTTTCCAGGAAAACCAAAGAAGAAAATTTTCCTGATTCGGTTCAATTTTCTACAAAACATGACCAACCCATATTCTAGTCTTAGAAATCATGCAGCTAGTTTCACACCACGAATGAAATTGGTAAATTGAGGTGCAACTAGTCACTAGAAAACTAGTAGGTGTTTTACATGATCATTGACTAAAAAATAAACAAGAAAGTGAGGAAACTTACAGCAGGAGCTGCACCATAGGCACCAGCATATGCTGGATTTACGCCCATTCCAGCTAAACCAGGATCAACATGGTCCTTCCGTTTTTTGCCTGCATCATAATGTATCAGAGTCACTTTCATAAAAATTCCTTCCGCATCTAAATGCAACTCTTGACTGTGCATACACAAACTGCTATGGCCAAATTTTACACAAGCTTGTCAGCAAACGCTTTGATCCATCCCAGTTTCTCAGAAGTCAAAACTAGAGGAATCCAGTTCCTTGCTTATTTTTTAGGTTTCTTTTAAAAAAAAAGGTTCACTATTTTGTGAAATTTAATAACTACATTTAGATGCCTGAGTTTTAAATTTAGGTTTTTACGGCCATAAAGTTTTAAATTTACATTATATAATATCCATAAAACATAATAGAGAATTAGGAGTGTTGTACCTTTGTCATCATGCCTCTTCCGTTTTTCTCTCGGGACAAAGGTACCATCAGCTTTTGCTATTATATCTGATTTAGTCTTTGCATACTGTATTTTCTGCATACGTTGAAATATTTCAATTTCTTGCAGAAGAATAAGTTCTAAAACATTGACAGGAACAGAGTAAACTATAACATATCTAAATCAGCAGCAGAAACTAAGGAGGTGAAGTAAAAGAACATGCAAGTTGCTTGAACAAATTTGTTCCATTTTCCACAAAGAAAACAACAAAGCAATCTTTTTTCTTTTAATGCCATGTGTAATTTCGATAATATCCTTTTCTCAAGATAAATTCCAAGACAAACTGATACATGATCAGCAAATAGTTTTTTATGGCATTTGAGCGAGAGATTTGCTATATAACCACTAACAGAAATATATTCATCTGCTGCTAGATGAATCTAAAATCAGATTTGATTCATGAACTTTTCATTGAGGCTTGTTTAATAAAATTAATTGTGATAACATTCCCTTGTGACTGAAAGTGAATAGGATTTATCTACAAGGCCCCAAACCCTAGTGTTGGTGGTTTAGTTTAAGATGGCAAACCACTGACTAGACTCCTAGTAAATTATGATAGCTGAGATACCTTGAGAACAAATATTGATATATTGTACTCGGCCATTTCTTAGCATCAATTTTTCTCAGAGTCATGGATTATTTCTTTCTAAGATACAGGGCTAGTCCAATTAAAGCTCTTCCTAATTGGTTTAGGGAACTGCTTCTACTGATTAAATAACAAAACCGATAGCCAATATTGCCACTCATCACAAGGGATGAACAATGTAATGCAAATTGAATGAATAATCAAAAGTATTTCCAAAAGTGCTCTCAGAATTCCTAAGCACGCCAAACAGTAAAATCAAAAGTTCAGAAGCGAATCAAACGAAAATTACAGCTATGCACTCAATACAGGTAACAAACCGAAATATACCCAAAAAAGAAAAAAAAAAAATCAAAGCTGAACTGAAGGAAGAAGCTGGTACCATTGGCTTATCGTAGAAGGGAAAACCTTGCATTTGTCTAAGAGCATTGGAAGCAGAATTAACATCCTCAAACACCACCCAAGCTTGACCCTTGTGCTTCAGAGTCTTGAACGCTAGCACTTCCAGTATCTTCCCGAACTGAGAGAAAACAGCATGCAACGACTTCTTCAACTCTGAAGGGAAAAAGAAAAAAGAAGGAAAATTGAAATTGAAATCGAACAGAGTGGAAATGCGTGAATGAGAAGTGCAAAAACAGAATAGAAGGTGAGGTACCATCAAGCTTAATCTTTTCGTTAAGGTTGTTGATGTAGATGGTCATGTTCTGAGGGATTTCAGCGATCGCATTGGGTTCAGACATTTTGTTTCACCTGCGATTTCGATTGTTTCCGATGGAAAAGAAAGTGAGGAGCGAAGATGGTAAAACCCTAAGGCTAGAGCCGCTGCCGGAGACGGTGCTCGAAGCCACCATGAATAGCCAACACAACAACCAAGCTGAGTAACAAAACCACTGGGCTTTTTCCCCTGGGTCATAATGGGCCTCCCTAACTGGAATTTTATTTTATTACGGTTTGTTGGGCCAATATGAGTCCAATTACGAACTCACTGAAACCCAACTTGGGATGCGTAACTATTATGAATTATAATTTGACTTTTGTATCACAGAGAATGCAAGCTCATAGCCTACTGATATGCAACTTGTGATGTCGAAGCGGTCAAATTGTTTGATTATTTTATACCTTTTATTATTCGATGATTCTAGATTTTCTGTATGCGGTTTTTATCATTTATTTTGATTTTGACGCGCAGAACTCGAAACTAATAAGTGCGTGTAAAACGGGTTTTGCTTCTAGTAACGATGAGCAGAGATGAGAATTATTGAGAAGGTTCTAAGAAGGT
Organism: Arachis hypogaea; assembly: GCF_003086295.3. Taxonomy (NCBI): domain Eukaryota; kingdom Viridiplantae; phylum Streptophyta; class Magnoliopsida; order Fabales; family Fabaceae; genus Arachis; species Arachis hypogaea. The sequence goes on from NC_092051.1 coordinate 11,630,967, forward strand.
GTAAAGATGGATGGTGACAATTGTGAATTTTGCCGGTTATAAGTGGCTATTAGCTGGGTAGGCAGGCTTTCGGTGGTTCATGCACATGAATGTAATAGGAAAGCACGATTGCGATAGAAACGAATTGGGATGCAAGTGGATGACTTGACTACCTTATATACCTAGTAATTCACGGATGTTGCATTAGTATTAGTTGCATTGCACTGGAACTAATTGACAAGGCAAGTTGTGGGGCCCGGCCTTCTGTGGAACTAGAACTCAAATAGGAGTTCGTTTAGTAAAGTCTTTTTAAGAAGTACTATAATGTTTTTTTTATAAATTACACAGATTATGCCCTATTGCCCTTACGTTTATAAATTTTTATAAGATAAGATAAAGATGTTTTTAAAAATATTTAAAGTAAAGTGTTTTAAAAATAATTTGTGTTTGTCAAAATTAAAAAATTTAATATAATTTTATATATTAATTAATAAAAAAGATTTCATTCTTTTTTTAAAAGATGTTAAAATGATTTTTTTAATTTATAAAATATATATTTCTCTATCTTACAATTTAAAAAAAATTAATCTATTTTAAATTTTTTGTGTTAATTATTGTCAATTTTATTTATTTTAAAAAAAAAATTTACAAAAATATTTTTTAATAAAAATTTATTTTTTAATAAAATTTTATTTACTAAAATATCTTTTAACAAATTATTTTTTAGTGAATAAATTGTAATTTTTCCAAATATCCTTTAAAATATTTTTTAATAATTAAATTATTTTTTACTAAAATATTCTTCAATAATTTTTTAGCTACTAAATTATAATTTTACCAAAATTTTTTTTAACAACAATTTTTTTAATAATTTTTATTGTTAATCTCATGATATCAATACATATTATTAAACATGATTTTACAAGTTTAGTTTAACATTTTTTTATATTTTTCTATTAGTGTCACGGGAAAAAATTTTAATTTAATATTAAAATGATATGCATTGATATCACAATTTAATCACTAAAAAAATATCAAAAGGTGTTTTAGTAAAAAAATAATTTAATCATTACAAAACATTTTAAAATATAATTTAATTACTAAAAAATAATTTATTAAAATATATTTTAGTACATATAATTTAATCACAAAGATATTTTAAAAGATATTTTCTCTAATTAATATTTAAATTTAATTTTTATATTAATATTATTATAATATTTTAAACTTTGAAAAAAATTATTTTACTAAATATATTTTTTATTGTTTGTATTTATTAAAAATTATTTTTAATTTAATTTATTAAATATAGATACTATAATTTTTAAAATATTATTTTTTAAAAACTAATTTTTATAAATAATTTTTAAAAAAGTAGAAGTTTTATAAAACCAGTCTAAGAAAGGCAAGTCGGCAAGTGCATTTCATGGTCATTCACTGGTTCATTGACCTCAGACGACTTACCAGTTACCAGGTTCCAATTTTGACCAGGTCTAACCGTCTTATCATTGTTAATTTGACGCGCCTTATTCTCTTTCCTGGACCCTTCTCATTCTGAACCCTATATATTCACACTCCCTCTACGCCTCTACCCTCAAATATTCACAATACAGCTGCGGAGAGCTTCTTTTCTCTTTCTTCTTTATTCATTCAGAGATTATAAGCTTTCCTCGGTTACTTAGAATTTGAAATGGCACGCTCTTTCGCTAACTCCAAGGCTCTCTCATCCCTCCTTCAAAACCAAATCTCGAAGGCTCTCACCGCCTCCCGTGGCTACGCTGCGACGGCAACAGGAAGCGTAGCAGCAAGAAGGGGAGGAGGAGCATCCAGCGCCATCAGAAGCAAGAAGTCTTCTTCTTCAGGGGAAGAGAAGGGAGAGAAGGTTTCATGGGTGCCTGACCCTGTCACTGGCTACTACAAACCCGAGAACATCAAGGAGATCGACGTTGCCGAATTGCGTGCCTCCCTTCTCAACAAAAAATGATTCAACTAACTAACCAACTCGTCCTTCATGCCTGGCTTAATGATTCGCTGCTTCACATGAAAGCCATGCCTTTAATTTATTTGCACTTGTTTCTTTGTTCTATTGTTACAAAAATCTAATGGAATCAACTTCATTATATGAAAACCGCACTCTGTTCTCTTCTCTGCTTTCAATTCAATGCCATAGTTTTCTTTTTATCACATTAATTACATTAAGTTACGTTGGATCAAGCTCTTGAGAAATTTTGTAACATGAAAAAAGGAGAATTTAATTTCTTTTGAATTAATACAAATTATAAAGTCAACAGTGATATCACTTTAAAAATTTTATATGTTGATACTGTTACTAAATTTTCCAATTGACACTTGAAAGTATATGTATATAGCAAATCTAATTTCTATATATGACCCATGAATGGTGCTGGCTCCACTACCACCTTCTGCGGACATGATTGTCACACATGGCTATACTCGCGTGCTATGCTTTTAAGATAATTTTTTTTTTTTTTAACTATTCTACCGGTATTAAAATCAGCTACTAATATAAAATATATATTAAAATAAAATATATATTAAAAATAAATTAAATTATACATATATATAAATATATTAATAACTGATTTTTTAGTATACAAATAGTATTTTTTATATCTTTACTAATCATCCAACCATTAGTATAACTTTATTCTAATATACATTTTGAACTCACGCAAAGTGAATTACATGTCTAAATGTTTAAGCAACGTAGCAACAATGATAATCACGGTACTTGATTATTTAATTTGATTACACCATTTATGTGAAGCCAATAATTTTAAACGAGAATTTGATAGCAGTAGTATACGATTTTGTTTCTCTTTCTTTTACGTACGTGTGGAAAAAAAACAAAAAACAAAAAACACGAGAATGACAGAGGAAGAGTTTAAATGCAAATTGGAAACTACATACTCCTATTTTGTTGGTAAGTAATGCTTACTGAATTCATTTATTTTCTAATACACGCATGCATGATTTTTTTTTTTAATTAAAAAACATTTAAAAGACAAAGTGTGTGTGGCAAGTAAATCTTAATTAATTCAGAAGATATGTTGTGAAAAAGAATGAGTATTGGATTTTATAATAACAGCAAATGAGTATTGGAAGCAGTCTACTTTAATTGAATAAACCGCCCAAGCAAGAAACAAAACCCCATTATAATAGTCCCATGAGATTCCTTTTTCCAGCGCATGCATGTGGATAAAGTTCCACTTGTGACCTAAACATTCGACAAAATCTCTCATCTACTTCTGCATTTTTATTAATTAGTTACTTCAAATTATTGGACTATACATGAATAATATCATGACTTCAGAATTGTAATTAATAATTGAGAAATATATATATATATATATATATATATATATATATATATATATATATATATATGATGGTATCGGTATATGTGGTATGCCATTGCTTGGTCCAACAGCAGATTAATCTGCCACCACATTTTTATAAGAAACTAACACTAATATTTACTATAATATCAATAAGTGAGTAGTTTAACTTTTGTGCTCAGTTGCTCACATTCTTTGTTTGCTTGGTTATATACACCGAATCGGACTATATAAAGAGTAGACCATATTATGATTTGATTCGTCATCTTGTGTGATTATTCCAATTCCAATATTCATCACTAGCGATAGCCTCAATAACAAATTTTGATGCAATCTAAGAATTAAATTACACACTTTAAACAATTTTTTGAATAGGGTGTATTGGTTTGGCAGGGTATAATAATTCATATGAGGTATGATACATAATCGGTAAATATTATTATTTTTTATTAGTAATAATTTATATATATATTTATAAGTATTTTAATTTGTACACAATAAACATATAATTTACATTTATATTTATCAAAATTTTATACATATAAATTAATATAGTTTGTATCTATATTTTTTAGAATTTACACACATAAATTAATAAAATTTATTTATTAAAACCAATTTAATGTTTATACTCGTCAAATAATAATAAAAAAATATAAAAAATTGTTGGTCTCAAAAATTTCTTTAATTGATATTTCAACCAACTAACGGGATTTGGAGATCAATTATACCACTTATGGAATTGGAAATTGATGAATGATGAGTCACCGTCATTCACCACCACCAGTGCTTAAATTTTCATATTATTATGTGGAAGCTAAGATCTAAAAATAATGTTACACCTAATTCAGATGAAAGGCTACCTGAAAAGTAGTTCTTTCCTAATAATTGAATTACAAACATATGTATAAGAGGGAAGCATGCGATGTTTACCATACAAAGGAGTGGACAATAAAGATCCCAGTGAGTGTGAGACTATTCAAATGTATGATGAAATAAGTCTGTTAAACTACTGTACATAAGCCGACAACGCCACTTCAATTATTATCATTTGGCGTATGAAATTCATCATGAAATATAGTATTGAGTAGAGTGACAAATAAATTTCTAAAAATTTATATTTTGGATAGATTATTTTAAAAAAAATATTAATAAAATTTTTTAAAATAATAGATATAAATATATTATTTTTAAATTAATCTCTATAATTAGAATAAAAATCTTAATTTAAACTAATTTTATTACTAACTTTTTGAAAAAAAATTAAACGGTCCGAAATATAAATCTTCGAAATTTATTCGTTGTTTTACTCTTGTATTATACGAAGAGTTTGAAGAAGCAAAATGCCAAAATAGTAAGTGAAACTTTCAACATTAACGGCTTTTATCCCAAGGGACTACTTTGTTAGATTTAAGTGTGAAACACGTTTGGATACATGTTCTCTCCTGATTTGAAGAAGGGAAACGAAGATTTTAACGTTCATTACATTGTAATATAAAAGTCAAAGGCCGCGCTACATTAGAAGAAAAGTCCTTTCCATGTGTCTAGAAAGAGCAGCCAAAAATTAAAGCCGGGAATTATGCTCTGCTTGGATCCTTCTTTCAACTCACAATCATGGCACCTTTCAAATATTTTATTCCTAAAATCAAAATCATATACATAATGGTATTCCTAATTTGGTCTAGCTAAAAATAGTGTTGATTCGCAATTGAGTTTAATTTTTTATAGATGACATAGTTAAATCTTTTATGATATTGAATTCAAAAACATTGTTTGTGTATAAATAAACAGTAGACACCTACTCAAATAAAGATGTTAAAAACATCTTCTTATGAAGAGTCTTGTGTTAAAAGTGTGCTTTATTTGTTTAGCCACACTTTAGAGAAAGATAATATTTTTGTAACATATCAAAATCAAACTCTTCAATTCATCATCTAATGGTAGAAAAGATACATCTTTACATAAAGATAATTGTAACATTTTTATAGTAGTATCCATCTAAACAGTATATACCTAATTAGCAAATAGTAATTCATTTTGCAATTGGCCTAAAGAAGTCTCATTGTCTAATCATCATATTGGAATCTTATTCGCGAGGCACCACGACCTCAAGAGTCAAGTCTTATGTTAGTAAGGTCAACTAATTTTCATTATTGGCGGCTCAAAGTCAAACAACATTCATGCCACGCAATAAACAGTAACACCATTCAAGCCTAATGCCCTAATCTAATAATGAAGTAACCATGAATTGCAAATGCATAATGAAAAGGGGCCATTCAGTAAGCCATTTAAGAATGAGACCGAACATCGACGATGCCATCTCCATTTCCGTCTAGATTCTAAAACTACACAAAACTCCTTTCTGCATAATTTGTGCGATTTTAATTTATGACTCTGTTTGATAAACACAGACATGATCATATTTAGCGGCAAACACCATAGTCACAAAAGTAATTAAGCTAACGGGCAAAAACAATAGAGAACATTTGTATTTCATTAATTTATAGGAAAAATTCAAAACGCAGTCTTCAATTGCGTTTTCAATTGGATCTGTACACTAATTTTATTTCTGAGTTTTCAATTGCACTATTTTAAATCTTATATTGAACTATAGACTTTAAATAAGTCCTTAAACTTATTTTCAGTATGAGTCAACAGTTGAGCTATTGATCTGGCATAGCCACTCTCACGGTGACATTATTAACGGCTAGGTGACATGAACATGTGATGACCATGCTCCAATTTAGTCTTTGTCTTTATGTATAAACCTTAAACACAGTTTAAATCCCATCTTCTTCTACTTCTGCATTTTTCTTCCATCTTTTTCGATTTCTTCTTCTTCTTCCAACACTGCTCCAATTTAGTCTCTGTCACGTACCACAACTTCTTTTCTTTCTAAAATCTCAGGTGTTGGCACTTCATGCTCCATGAACACATCCACAAGATCATTATTTTTCTTAGCAAAGAAACATATCTCTCTTAACTCCCCCATCATTGTTTAATCTTCTCAGTTCAACCTCCAGACTCCTACTTGAAACAAGTCACCAACATTTTTTTATCTTGTTGTATCCAAATTCTTTATGGTAATTCCTAATATAGAAAATTAAATCTCTAACATATCTTCATTAATATCATTCAAACAATTTTTGTTATCGGGAGAATAGACCATCATTCCTTTTTCATTTTTTTGAAAGCTTCCCCCGTGATGGAGCATGATGTTAAGTAGAATTTTCATCTTCATAGAAATAAAGGTCAAACAAATTAAATTAACTCAATGACCATCACTAAAACCAAAAGTCAACAGTTCACATATCATGTTTACGGCCAAAAAAAAAAAATCTGTTCCATTAACAAAAAATAAAGCATTCAAAACCCCCACCCTAATAAAACAACAATTGAAACTCTAAACCTTCAACAACGATGAAAACAACCCAATCACATACAAAAAGAAAACTAACTAAACCCATGAATTATATATATATGGTTAGTGAACAAAATTTTGCTGTATACTAACATCGCTAACATCCACAATGGTGTTTCCTCTTGTTCACACGAACTCAGTGAACTCAACGGCGACACTAGTAGTCTCCCAAAATTACTAAAATCGCAAATCACACCACCTTCGTCATTGTCAGAATAAGACGGAGACGAAGTGTTGAGTGTTGGAAAAAAGAAGGGAAAGAATTGTGAATGATCGAAACACGTGTCTCCAACATTTTTTTTCCTCATGCAACTAAAATGGTGACATTTTTGTCTCACTAGGTGCCAAAACCTTAAACGACGTCGTCCCTTACGTCTAGTGTGGTAGTAATTGTGCCACATTAGTACTCCGATTCACTGACTCATGCAGGAAATGGGTTTGGAGACTTGTACAGAGCCCGGAGTTCAATCTGAAGTCTCAAAATGGTGCAATTAAAAACCCAGGGATTAAATTAATATACAAACCTAATTTGAGATTATTCAAGAAATTAATTTTGATTTGAGAAATCTTTTAATTTTTTTTTATTTTTTATGGTATCCTAGACCTCAGCTAGTTCAACGGTCTAAAAATTAATTTATGGTGAATCTAAACTTCAATTAACCAACAAATTACTATATCTACATAATAGAATTTAAATCATAATACTTAAATGAAGAGAGAATTGGTTACACAACTAAACGAAGTGGGTTATTCTGTTTTTTGTTTTCATATGTGCCAAAGGCCCAATATGTTATGTTTTTGGCTAACAGTCTATATTTTGTGGGTTGCCACAAAAAAAAAAGAGAATAAAAATGCAAAACACTTTATCATACTTAAAGCAACAGAACCCTGACCAAAAAAAACGCACCGGAAAGATATAGTTCTGCATATTACGAATAAAAACTAAATGGAGGAAACTACATCACCATTGTTTTCCCGGGAATTGTTGCAATCGAATCCACATCCACACTGGGGGCATTGGAGAAAGTTGTTGACGGCAAAGTCGGCGGAGGCAATACCAACGGAGAATTGGAGTTCATCATCGTTACGAGTGACCTCAACGATGTTAAGCCACAAGAGTGCAACCTTGACACTCACACCCTTCAGCTTCGCCAACCTACCTTTCGAGATCACTCCCTTGATGGTGGATTTGTACTTGAGCTCGTAAGATTCAATGCTGAAGCTGCAAGTTCCATTCAAATACGCAGTGAACTGACCCGTCTTTGCGTCAAGCTCATACCCGGTTGCACCCTTGGGAAGAAGACCCACTGGAAAATCGTACTGTTCTAGAACATCGTATGCTGTTAGCTTCTGATCTTCTTGCTGGGATGCGAGTGAAACTGTGGCGTATAGAAGGACACATACGAGTGCAACTGAGGATTTCATTATCGCTTGCGTTTGATGACAATGGAAAACTTGTTTCCTTATAGGTTGAGGGCTGGACATGTTGAGATCAAGACACGACCATTGATCATAATAAATAAATGCAGAACATATATGTCCTATAACAAAATTTATGTGGCACTGCTTGAATTGCATTACTGTTTTCGACTTCATGCATGTTTTCGTTGCCACTTTGTTGATGAGGTCAATATCAATATTCTAATAATGCGTGCAACTCGCGTAGCACGTGGCAAGGTTCTTCAGAGTGGAGGAGTTCTACAAGATGACGAGGTGGAAGGAAAAATATTTGGATTATTATATTGAGTTTAATTTTCGTACTCAAAAAGAGTTTTTCATGAAAAAAAAAATATATATATATATATTGTCATATTATGAATAAATCTAATTAGATGATGTATAAAATATTTTACATTATCAATGCCTAAAAACATTGATCCCTAACATAGCGTTTGTTTTGAGGAGACTTAGTATTGTGTTTGTTAGTTCAGAGACTGGTACTAAAATTTCTGTCTCTATCTCTAAAATTTCAGTATTTCAGTACCTCCAAAAAATAGGGACACAGGGACTGAAATTTTTAGAGATGGAGACTAAAACTTTAATAATATTTTATACCTAAAATACTTTCATTTCAATTAATTAATTCCAATTTTACCCTTTGTGCAAATTAAATTAGAGTTTCATTCTTGTTTCAATTCCTGTCTCCTATTTTGCACCAAACAGAATACTGAGATTTATTTCAATCCCTGTCTCTTGGTCTCTGTCTCTAAGTCTCATTCTTTCCGTCTCTGTCTCTCCACCAAACGCTACCTAATAGACAGCTTTTTAATTTGTTTAAAATACTTTTTAAATACAATGTTAGTGTATAAATATATTAATATTTATTTATTTTTTGTATAGAATGGTGATGTAATGGACTCAACACATCTGATTGATTTACAAAGTATATAAAATCGTTTTACTTATAATTGACCTTTACTGGGATAAAATTTTGTTGCTGTATATCATTATGCAAGAAATAAGTAAAAGTGTAAAACAAACTATATAATGTAGATAATGGATGACTTGGTGTATAATTTTTTTCTTTGAACAACTAGTATTTAGAGCTCATTTTAGTCTTCTCATTCTCAACAATCACAAAACACAGACTGAGCGCAAACACGCACACACGCTTCAAGCACACTTGAGGCATTACCTCAGGTTACAGCATTCCCATTGAGAAACTGAGAAAGAGAGTTTATTTTCTTTTCTTTTCTTTTTTCGGGGGGTAGTTGAGAAACAAAGTCGATCGGCTATAAGTTAATCCAAATATATACGTAATTCTTCTGCCATGGATGAGAATCAAGGTTTTAGTTTCTATCAACCAACAGGACCTGTTTGTGCAAATATTACATGGCTCGTCATCCTTAGAGGTCAGGACACATCGAAGTGATTGGTGAGGCATCTACAAATGACAAGCAACTACGAGTTATCATCAATAAGACGCATGAGAGACACTGAAGAATGGATCTCATTATCAAACTCCTGATTTGATGCTAGGACTAGAACTCCTAGCAGAATATTATGAGATTTGGTTTCATAATATTCCACTTTATAACCAGCCATTATATATTATGTGAAAAAGAGAAACTATTATATTCTCCATGATATAGGAAATGGACAAATATTCCTAATAAATTAGGTTACACGGTTTTAAAATTTGAGAAAATCCAGCAGGAATTTGTCAATATTCAGTAGTTGTTATTTGACAAGTCAGAAATGAGATTAATCCTTCATCTACCTAGTTTATACGTCTATAATCTATTTTCTCTCTTCACATTACTTGGTCATGTGACTGCCCAAACCTTAGATAATCCATTCCCATTTAGTTGACATAATAGATACAAATAACAAATATAAGCATGTAACCAAGTAAAGATGCAGGCATATAAAGATATGTGAAATTACTATATTAGCCCACTTATCCTGGACTTCTGTTCACATCTAAGTTCTAGCCCATACCTGATATCTCCAATTAGCCCTTAAATTCTTTGATCATTAACAATTGGAATCCATATATAGAAACTCACCGCACCTTTCAAGTTTTAACCCATCCTCTTGTTTGGTTTCAATTTGAAGTAAGAAATTCGATTTGCATCACACCTCACAGTCGTATATTGGGGTCCCAATTTGCTAGGAATTGATTTCCTTCCAAAGCTCTGGAGCTTCAATGTTTTGATTTAGCTCACTGATCGATATAATAACTACATTATTAAACATTGTGAATTACAAGGGGAGCATCTTACAACTTGAAATTCTAAACCCTAATACCTATGTAAGGCCTTTTTTCCTATTGGATGCAGGGGTCTCATTATCCATGTTCCTGGTTTAGATATATGGCAATCATGGCAGCAGAATTCAAAAAGTAATCTCATCACAAGTTCACAACAAACGAAGGCTCAAACCAATGATTATGAATTTATGCTATATTCATACATCTGAGTTAACAGTCAAAGAATGCATTACAATCAAGATTGGCATCGAGTAACAAAGATATAAATGTCAAAGCAATGATCACGATATGTGCATTAATCTAAGGTCAGCAGGAACTTTAGGACTAAGATGCACCATGCAAGTATGTAAACATTAAAGAGATGAAAACAGAATGTGGTCCTTTTTTTGGTAGCTCAGTAATAAATGAGGGCACGGGAGATGTATGGATAATGACAAGGTTCGCTGTTTATCATCCAATTTTTTCCCCTTATTCCCAACCACCTCATTCATATTCCTTTGGAGGCTGCCTCAGAGATTTACTAGCCTCTGGCAATTGGCAAGCCCATGAATCCTCAGCCAGGCCTTTCCAAATATAAAACAACGAATATGTTCCAATTTAGGTTTCACAAACCTACTGATGAAAGCCAAATTAAGAATTCAAAACAAATATGATAGTACTTATGAGTATTTTAGTCGAACACAAAAATTGAACATAGGGATCATACATTTCAGACAAATTCTTTGAAAATCTCAAAAGAAGTGGAGAAGATAAGCAGGCCTTAACCAAATAATTTTATGAATGAGTTGATAACAAATAATTCACAAAGTCAAAATGGGACTAAAGACAAAACCAGAAGATGAAACAAGGGGAAGGGGAAAGAGCTTACATACAGCTTTGAGCTTAATCAGCTAACATCCTTAAGCCTTTTTATCAATGTATCCAGAGATTTCTTCTTTGGATTCTGCCTGGCTCCACGACTACCAAAGGTTCCAAAGAGCCGATCAGAAGGATCCCTCAACTTCTCTGAAACAATCACTACTTTCCTATGGTCCAAAGTATTGTAACTCCTCTCCCTAATCACTGCATTCAAGAAGTTCTCTGGATGATTGCTTAATAGCAAATTAACCAATTGCCTTGACTCAGCAAGCGCCATCTTCAATTCATCAGCATCTCCATCGGCAAAAAGGGAGGCCTGATTATCAGCAAATTGTTCTAAAAGCCGGATGTCCACATCAAATCCAATAATAGCATTCACATTAAACCTCTTGACAGAGTCACTAACTAAAGCCCCAACAATCTTCTCTGATATGTGCGAAAGAACTTGCTGTAGAACTCTTTTGAGGACTTGAGTTGGCAGTATCTGTTGAGCAGTTGAAACCAAAATTTCCAAATAAATGATGACCTCATTTACATATTCATTTCCACTCTGTGGCGGCTCATCAGCCATCCAATTTACATTCTCAATAAGCAACATAAATCCATCAACCTTGGCTTTAAGTAGCCCAGAAAGGGTCTCTTCTGCAGCATCTCGAGCTTTCCTAAGTGGGAACTGCCTCCTGCTTCTCTCCACCATTCTCAATGGAATCCCTGAGAGCTGTGCAGCATGGCGAAAGAAGAAATCACATGCACGCTCGAATACAGTCATATTTGCTGCCATTTGCATTGCCTGGGGCACACCACTAACTGATGTATTAATAAGCTTTAACAAAGCTTCATCTAAGACCTCGGTCAAAAGCCTGTCTAAATATTTCTTAACGATTTCATAGAACTCAAGCTGCCCACCATAAGACATGAAACTCACAGAATCCTCAATGAAGGACCGCACAATGCGGCAACAATCAGGCACAGTTGTCGAAAATGGTGCAACATAAGGAAAAGCAGGTACAATATCCGACGTTTGTATTTGGAAAGAAAGCACATTCATGGAATACTCATACTCTTTCTTCATCAACATCTGCTCAAACTTATCAGCAGCAAGTGCCTCAGCAATCTGCTTCCGACAATCTGACAACAGAAGCTCGTGATATTTATCCCTGTGTTTGCTCAAAACATCTAGCAATGCATCAATCGGGTACCCATACCTCCGCAGAGTCACTCCCAAAAGGCTCACATAGTCCTTAATGAGCAAGAGATGATTGGCAGTCTGCATTCTGGAGAACTGATCCTCCAACACAGAACACATCTTGCTAACAGCAATATCCCACAAATTCTCAACCTCCATCTTCAATATCAAACCACCGCCAGTCCTCAAAACCCTATCCTCTACCACAAAGAAACCCGCAATCTGCGCAAAGAATGTCTGATGCGATTCAAGGAAAGGTGTCATCGAAGATACCTGAAAGTCCGAAGTCAACTGAAGCTTCCGATTCTCATAGTAATACTGCTTGAACCGCTCTTCCAACCCTAAAGTCTGGTGAATATGGTAAGCCCTGTACAAAGGAGTCAAATCAAAACCAACAATTCCACCTCCGTTTCCGTATCCATCCTCACCGATACCGCTACCAGCGGCAATTTCATCATCTTCCTCCTCCTCCAAAGCGTAAATGCAATCCCTAACGCTGAGCCTGCTCTGCTCCTCTGCCTGGCGCTGCTTGATCCTGAGATCTTCTTCTCTCTGCCTCGCTGCTGAAGCTTGGCCAATCGCCAGCTGTCCAAGGTTGCGACTCACCACTCGGATCTCAACCAGCCAGTCGCCGAACTCCTTACTCACCTTCCTCTCTATGTGCGACCGGATCTCCGGGATCTTTCTCTCTAGCATCCTCTTCAGCGTCGTTGACGGCGTCTTCTCCAAGTATTCCCTCTCGAGCGTGTCAACACACTTTAGCGCCATGTAGAAGTTGTCGCCGGCGAGGTGGCGGTTGGCGCGTGAGCACACCTCCATCAACTCCACGCATGTATGCACCGATTCAATTGCGAGGTTGACGTTCCGCGAGACGTTTCGTGTCTCGACGAAGGCGTCAAGCGATGAGAGTAGAGGACGCGCGACAGACTGGAGCTTAGAGTTGGAGTCAGAGAGGGAGGACTTAAGGTCGTCGACGTCGGAGAGAAGAGATCGGAGGTCATCGACAGCGAGGATGAAGTCCTGGTAGTGTGCCTTGCAGACCTCCTCGATCTCGGACTCTTTGGAGCGCGCAAACTGGCGGAGGTGGTGGAGGAGCGTCTCCGGCTTACCGGAGGCGAAGGCCTTGCGGATAAAGGGGCCGAGGTCCTCGTTGTTGCAGATGGCAGAGGAAAGGAGGAGTTGGTCGAGCTTGTCACCTGAGTCGTCGCCGTTCGCCGGAGCGACTTTCCGGCGAGGGGGCTTGGAGGAGTGCATCGCCTGGTTGTGCTTGTTAACGGAGCAAATGGAGCGAATTTAGGGATTATGGTGTGAGAAATTGAAAAACCGTTCACTCTTCCTCGAGAAACATTTGTTATAGTCTTTGCAACTTAATTTTTAAATGACAAATTCATTCTTGAAAAATGGTTATTTTGCAAATGGTTTTCGATAATTATTTCAATTAAATTTATTTTTAAAATATCTTAAATTAATTATATTATTATTTTTATTATTAAGTGACATCATAATATATATTTAATATTTTTAATTAAATATTAATATAATAAATTTATAAAATTAAATTAAATTAAAACTAATATTAAATTAAAGAATTTTTAATATTTCAAAATCTCACTTAATTTGAAGTCGATTTGATTTAATTATATAAATTTAATATGTTAACAATTAATTAGGATGATGGTAAATATATATGTGTTACTTAATACGCAAATTTTAATGCTATTAATAAAAAAAAGTGATAAAATGACTAATATAATTAATTTAAATTTTTAAATAATAAATTTAATTAAACAAATTTTTTAAAATCTAATTTATTTATTTATCTATTTTTATTATATAAAAAGTTAATATTTAAGTTTTTTTATGTTGTATTTAAGTCATATTTTTTCTTCTAATAATATTATATCAGCAATTTTATTTATTTGACAAACTTGAAAATCAATTGATCATCTTTTAATAAAAAAATTTTAAAAAATAAAAAAAAAAATATCTATTATTATTCAATTAAAACATAAAGTACTAATTAAATACAATAAATATACATTAAAAGTATCATAATAATAATTATAAAATTTTCAAGTTATAAATATTGAAATTCTACTATTTAAACATGTTAATACTATTACTATTACATTATTTGATCTACTTACGCATGCTATATAAAATTCAACTACTTTTTATTTCTTAAACTCTCATATTAATTAGCGAAAATTTCCTCAAGTAAGTTTAAATTTGTCACATTTTTTTACTAAATACATTCAAATATATCATAATTCTTTTACTAAATACATTCAAATATATCATAAGTATCAAATTAATTCATAGTTTTATATTTATATTTTTTGTCATTTTCATTATCATTCATTTTTCTATATTCAAGTAAGTTTAAATTTGACACATCTCTTTATTGGGTATATTCAAATATATCATAATTATAAAATAATTAATTTATATTTTTTGTGTTTCTCATTCTCATTCATTTTTTAATATATTTTTTAATTATTTGCAACCTAAAGAACACCACATAAGAAGACAAAATATGATAACTAAAGCAAATATAAAAATAGAAACAACAAATGAAGATGTAATTTTATACAACTCTAATATAAAAGGTTTATATATTTTTTTTAAAATAAATGAATTTAAATTTTAAAATAATAAATTATATTTTAATTTATATTATATTTTTATTGAATAATTATAAAGAATTATATACAAATTATTAAATAAATATTTTCTAAAATATTTTTAATATAAAACAATTTAAATTTGACATTAGTTTACATATTATCTAATCAATCTCTAAATAATATAATATTTATTAAAATACATTATAATTTGGACAAATCACCCATATAAACTAAACTGGGAAAAAATTTACGTGATTCAACCAAACCAATAATTATTACAAGGTTCAACCAAGAGGGCATTTTTATGTAATTCAAATTAGCCTAATTCGAATTACATTTTCAATGTAATTCGAATCATACTGATTCGAATTACCTACACACGCACACACCCACTAATTCGAATCAACCTGATTCGAATTACACCCAAAATAATTCGAACTAAGGTGATTCGAATTAGTGGGTATGTGTACATGTGTAGATAATTCGAATTACATTGAGATGAAGTTCGAATTAACCTGATTAGAATTATATAGATATGTATCTCTAATCGATTCATTAAACATTTTTGTATTTGGCTGATTTGTGTAATTTTGAGTTCCTATTAACTTATTTCAGTAATTTACTCTTATAATTTACTACACTACACATCATTGGAGTCTCATTCTAATTAAAAAAATAAGTGATTTTTCACAAATAAATTTGAGCACTTATCTTAAATTTTGGAGGGAATATAAGCAATTAAGATGAATATTGAATTTCAGTTTTAAAATGTATTATTACTTTATTAGTGAGGATGGAGATTTCCGATGGAAGAAAATGGTTTCATAAATTTATTTATTAGTAAAATTAATTTTTGCAATTTTTATTTTAATTAGATTAATTCTCAGGCTTTTTAACCCCAATCAAATTTATATATGTTTAATTTTATCCAAATTTCATTTTTTTTACTTATTTGTGCCATTTATTTGAATAAATTATGGCTATATTTTAAATTTATTGTAGAATTTTAATTCCACAAATTTAAAATATAATAAAATATGAAAAATTCTGGTAAATCAATTCGTTTATCTAAAGTATAGTTTTATAAAACTTCAATTTTTGAAAATGAAAGGTAAAAGATACAAAATAAAATAAAATAAAATAACTAATGAACCAAAAAAAATAAAAAATTACAAGTCATAAAATGATAAAAATATCTATTTTTTTTTTTCAAAATTCATAATACATGAGAAAAAATATAAGTAAGAATAAAATTTATTGATGTTAGAATTTTTAAATAAAAAATTAGAAAATCAATTTTACTAATGTATGAAATCTTAGAAAGCTAATTTTACCGTTTATTCGAAATAAAATGCTATACTTTGAATTGTATAACGCACAATTGCACATTTTTGTGTATATTCTAACTTCGTTATTTGGTAAAGGGATGCATATATGGTGGGGCGGTTGCACCAACTCCACCAATGTGAAAGTGTTATTATTTGTCAATTGTCATAATAATATATTTTGAGGGGGAAAAAAAAGCTGGATGTATAGAATGAATTTTCAAATCCTGATCCAAATTATTATATTTGTTTGTTGATATTTCGATCTAAATGTAGAGTCTAGACTTCTTTTGATGATGATGTTATTGTCTCTTCTAGGAAGCGAAGCTGTCTGTTGAAAGTATGATGAATGAGAAAAATTTTATTAAATTGAGATTAACAAATATCTGAATTTGATGAGATATTTATACAGTAAAAAAAATTGTTATTATTTTTTAACTTATCCACTTATAATGATAGATATTTACTTCTCCTTTTATTTAGAAATTGTTAAGATTTTTATATTTAAATTAGTGTATGTTCTTTTATTTAGGAATTGTTAAGATTTTTATATTTAAATTAGTGTATGTTTTCGTACACCGTACGAAATAATTAATAAAAATATATAAATTTTTTATTAAAAGAGATTAAACAAAAAATATATATAATAATTATTAGTATAAATATTTTATAAAGTTATAATTAAAATCAAAGTTTAATTATTTTTAATGTTAAAAATATAAAAAATAATTAGTATTTGTCTTAATTAATTTAGATTGATTGAGTGGTCATCTCACTCGTCTACCTAAGTAAGTATTAGAGTTTCGAATCCTGCTTTGTGTATGTAACAACTCATTGGCTACGACAGACTCTCAATAAATGGAGTTTCAATCCGTGGAGGATTAGTTCTCGACCTGTCGAGTTAGAAAATATAGTGAAAGAAAATAGTATTTGTCTTGAAAGTAAAACAATTCTCATTGATGATAGCAATATTTATGGAGATTTGCCTTTGTTGAAATTTAACCGTGACAGTTTTATTTATTGGTATCATACTCATTCAAGAAGTCAAACAATATGATCAACGTTATTATTGGTTAAAATTTTATATTTTATGACATGATTTTCAAGCTTTTAAAGTTATAAACTTATGTCATTACAAAAGCTATTAGATTAATTAATAATATTTTTTGGTAATATTACCAAAACACCGTAGTTGAGTATATTAATTTGTGTAAAAAGAAATTATAATAACTTTTGTTATTCAATATATAATTTATTCTATTGAAAAATAAATTATTATTTCTAGATTGGAATATATTTTTTTCTCCATTTTTATATCATTTTATTTGACAATAATTACCATTAAAGAAAAATGAATAACTATACTATTTTATAATATGATATACAAAATAAGTTTTTATTTCAAAATTAATTATGGTTAGTGAAAAAAAATTTAAAATATTTTCTTACATAAATTTAAATTTAAATTTAAATTCAAAATTGATTAACTCACCTTTTTAAAAATTTTAATAATAAAAACAAAATTAGTTAGCTGCAAAATATTCGGTATTTAATAATTTCAATAATTTAAATTTTAATTACTAAAAATTGAGTTAGAAATTAATTATAACTTAATAATCGATAATACATATATATATATATATATTAGTACACAAATAATAATATCTAATATATCATTTAATTTTTTTAACAGAGCTAATGTATAATTTATTCGCCAATGAGTAATAGCTCAAATGGCATAGTCTCTCCATACTCAATTAAGAGGTTGCGGGTTCGAGTCTCCTATCTTTGGTAAAAAAAAATGTATAATTTATTGAGAATTGGTTTATTGTCTAAATTTTTTTATAAACTTTGTAATATATGAAAATAGTTATTTAAAAAATTATTCATAATTTTTTATTATGTAATTAACTTAATTAATAACCTTTGTTATTGTTTTTCTACCAAAAAAAATCATGTTTATATTATTTTATATTTTTTAATACTAATAAATATATATGTATTTGTACTATTATATTATTGTCATAGATAATTACTTAAGTTACTTATTTTGTATGTTAAATAATATAAATGATATTTTATATATTAAATTCATCAATTTATCCATATTAAGAGGAAAAAAATTATGCAATAGATCATATGTTATAAAGATTAATTAATTTACATATAAATTATCTTTAGAAAAATAAAGAGATAATTTATCACATATAATAATCCTTGATATATGTAGTATCATGTATATATTAGGAGGATCTATTTTAATTATGTGAGTGATTATTATTATTCACTTTTTCAATAAGATAGTAAATAATATTTAAAATTAAAAGAAAAGATAATTAGAATTTTTTTAGTTTGATTATAAAATCTATTGTAAGTATACCTAACTTTATATATACTAAATATAATCATAGTTAATAGTATAGTATTTATTACAGTAATGACTCAAAATATTAAGTTAAGTGAGTAAGATCAATCTAGGTCTATTGTTAGGATCCTAGTAATAGATACTCGTGTGGGCACGGCGGTAGATCCCTTTTCCCGTCCTTCGCTCCCGTTTAAAAAAAAAATCCCCTGTTCGCTCTCCATCTTCGTCGCAAGTCCCCTATTTAATTATCCCCTTAGCGAATGCGGATACTCACGATTATTTATGAATATTCTTTGAAAATTTTTGAAAAAAATAACAAAAAAATTATAATATAATAATAATAATAAATAATCAATTCAATATAATTTAACACAACTCATAATATATTCATTATAAAAAATAACATTTATAAAAAATATAAAAACATCTTCCAACATAATAACATAATATAATATTTTAGAGCGAAACTGAGCAACATAATGGCGAACTTAATAAGCAGAGAAAGTGAGTTAGAAGAAGAGTATATACAAAATCAAGGCTAAGGATAAGTCTAAAAAAAAAAAAGAGTTTAAATTGGAGACAGAAATTAGAATTACCAAATTTAAGAAATATATATATATATATATTAGGATAATTCAGTAATTTATATTCACGTGTATTTAATGGGTTCCTTGAAGAGGGTATCTATGTCTCATCCCAGTCTATTTCACGTGGACAGGTCTTTACCTATAAAAGTTTTACTGATTCCCATTTAGTCTCAGATTGGCTAGTCTTTTTTATCATTCTAATTGCTAGCATTAGTTGGTTCGTGACGTGAAACTACTCTAGCCACTTAGTAAATTCCTAGATAACCAAAGTTCAAGCTATATCATTCTCATAAAATAGTAACACCCTTAAAAACTATTAATTAAAATACATAAAAATATATAAAAAACAAAATCATAGAAAATTTTGGCAAAATAAAGAAATTACAAAAATTATAACGGAAGTACAAAAAAAAAGAGAAAAAGAAAGTATAATTTATATATATAAAATAATAGGAAAAAAATTAGGCAAAAAACATAAATAAGTCAATGGGAGAATAATTTTACACAAATCAGCCAAAGCAAAATCTGATTCATCAATCAACCAAATTACGTTTATATGTAGTTCGAACCTACCTGCTTCGAACTTAGATTGCATGTAATTCGAATCACATAGATTCGAATTACTCACTGACACTCAAAGCAACATAATTCGAATTCAGCTGATTCGAATTAGGCAGCAATATGTAATTCGAATCAAGTTGATTTGAACTAACTACTTCCATGCATGCCATTCAACGTAATTCGAAGTGGATTAATTCAAACTACACCTGAATATTTTTTTATAAATTTTTTTAATAAATTTATTTAAATTATACCACAAAAAAATATTTTATTCTATACAAAATAATTTAAAAAATGGCTTAAAAGATGTTAGGAGTACTATAAAAATTTGTAATGTCCTAATGACTTAGGATATTAAAGAAATACTCTACATAGTCAACAATAATTTAAAAATTAAAATAAATATAGTTATAACCAATATTTACCTAAATTACTAGAATATTACAAACTTTTATATTACTCCTAATATTTTTTAAGCCATTTTTTTAAAATTGTTTTGCATAGAAAATGGCTTAAAATGCCATTTATTCTATGCAAAATAATTTAAAAAAAATTGGCTTAAAAAATGTTAGGAGTACTATAAAATTTGTAATGTTCTAATGACTTAGGACATTAAAGAAATACTCTACATAGTCAATAATAATTTAAAAATTAAAATAAATATAGTTATAACCCGTATTTACCTAAAATACTAGAATATTACAAACTTTTATGGAAAAGTCTATGGGGCCAGCAATTTTATTAAATTTTGGCCAGCATGTAACCAGCAGATAAATGTGAGTCATTGGATGAAATCTCACACCAATCTCACACCATTAAATCATCATTGATGGCTACCAATCACAAAAATTGCTGGCCCCCTAGCATTGCTCAACTTTTATAGTACTTCTAACATTTTTTAAGCCATTTTTTTAAAAATTATTTTGCATAGAAAATGGCTTAAAATTCCCTTTATTCTATGCAAAATAATTTTTAAAAAAATGGCTTAAAAAATGTTAGGAGTACTATAAAAGTTTGTAATGTCCTAATGACTTAGGACATTAAAGAAATACTCTACATAGTCAATAATAATTTAAAGAGTAAACTACCATTTCTACCCATAAAAGTTGAAAACGCTGACATATTTACCCATAGAAAATAGAAATTACCATTTGTACCCATAAAAAATGGTTTTTACAAGCAAAATTATCCAAACCCTAAAAAATTAAATAAAATTCCTAAACTACCCTTCTCTCTACCACTACCATTATCATCTCCTCTCCTTCCCCCCTCTCCTCTCTCTCTCAATGTTCTCATCTTTTCTCCACCACCACTGCCACCACCACCACTAACCCATCCTCTCTCTCTCCTTCCATTTTTTGAGCTCGTCGCCGCCGCCATAATTCATCAACTCTGCCAACTCCTTCCTCTTTCTCTTTCTTTCGCTTTCCTTCTGTGCTTTACTTTTCTCTCTCTCTTCTGCTTCTTTGAATTCTCAACCCAGAAAAAAGGCTTCACCATCATCAACAACAACAGAACCATCTTCAGATTCCTTGCCACCACACTCTCTCTTACCTGCAAAATCTCTTCGAGTTGACTCAAAATCCGTTTATCCCTCCTCCTGGTGTATCCCAAACCCTAACCACAATTCCCAACTCCAATATTAGAATCGACGATCTCAGGAGATTAGGGTTTCCAATTGAAACTGCCGCTACTACTACTACTACTAATATAAGCAATAACAGCAACACTATAGTTGATGCTTTTGTTATGCAACAGGAGCTGAAGCTAAAGTTCAGGTCTTTGCCTAAGGAGGTTGAAGATTGAGTTATGAAAAGGAGCGAGAAAAAAATAAAAAACAGGAAACTCAAAGTGGTGAAGGGCATGGATGAGTTGGGCCACGGCCCGCCACCTCCATCGTCGCCATCACCGTCGGCAACGAGTACCTCACCACCACCGTTGACACGGGTACGGCGGCGCTGGTGCTGACGGAGCGTTTGAGTGGCTGCGCGAAGTGAGGATCGTCGATGGGGCCTATGGAGGCGCACTTGCGTTTGAGGGTGGAGTTCCGGTGGTTCTTAATGGCATTGTCAGTTTTGTCGGAAAGGAGTCGGGCTATGGTGGCCCACTTGTTGCCGAACCGAGTGTGAGCTCTGATTATGGTATCGTCCTCTTCGGGGGTGAAGGCCCGATGCTCCACGGGTGGGGAGAGCTGGTTGCACCATCGAAGCCTGCAAGACTTGCCCTAGCGGAACATTGAGAGAGAGAGAGAGGAGGAGGATGAGGAGATGATAGTTGTAGTGGTGGAGAGAAAGGTGGTTTAGGAATTTTATTTAATTTTTTAGGGTTTGGATAATTTTGCTTGTAAAAACCATTTTTTATGGATACAAATGGTAATTTTGTTTTTTATGGATAGATATATCAGCGTTTTCAACTTTTATGAGTAGAAATGGTAGTTTACTCTTCAATAAATAATTCTTGTCTACATGCCATGGTGATCCGACTCCAATTTTTACAAACTTTGAGTTTAATGTTACAACTAACATAAATCGATGACTTTTAAAATTAGTATCTATAAAAAAAGTTAAGAAAGTCATTTTTACAGAAATTAATTTGGTTATGGAGAGAATGATGGCGATAACTTTGAATATGGATGCATGATGAGTTTTCCATCAATGTGGACCTGGGTTATTCAGAGACCTGCAAAATGCAGGTAACGTTTTGCAGTGGCAATAAAAAATAAAAATCTGTGGACCTGCAACAGGCTGCAATTGGACTGGGCAACGAAACCATGGTGCGAAACGTGGCCTGCATGCTAAGAGGGGCAGTGTTGACCAACATAGGGCTAAGCAAAACGTAGGTTGCGTTTGTTAGCCCTGCACAGCCAAACGTTGATTGTGTTTTGCAGCGTTCCTAGCTGCATGCGCGCCACGTGTTGGAGAAGGCTGTTGCGGGGGTGTTTAAAATACAAAACTCAGAGGGGAGAGTTACTGAAGAGTAAGTGTTATGTGAGAGAGTTACTGAAGAGTGAAGAGTGTTGTTGTGTAAGGAAGGTTGTGGGAGGAAGAAGAAGAGTGAAAAGCATAGCTTCATTTGGTTATTAAATAAAAAATAGTTCAAAATTTTACTAAACCTGAAGATCACATTATTAAGTACTTGGATCATCCTCAATAGGTAAATTTTTTTTATTTTATTTTATGATAAATAAATATATTTATTTAGATTTTGTTTATTTATCTTTTAACAAACAATATAATTATTATTTTTCGTTATTAATATTAATAATACTATTATTATTATTATTAGCCAGTATTATGATGTTTAAGTCTGATGCAAAAAAATTGTTAGTATGAGAAGTATAATAATAAAAGACTGTGTAGGATAATAATAATAAATTATTAATATTTTTTGTTAATAAAAAAATAATACTGTTTAATAAGAATAATGTTTATCGTTATGATTTTGTAATGAAAAATAAATAATATTTAATTATTTTTAGTTACCGTTATTGTTATTATTATTATTTTTATTCTTCTTCTTCTTCTTCTTCTTATTATTATTATTATTATTATTATTATTATTATTATTATTATAAAATATTATATAATATTTATAATTAATTTTTAATAATAAAAAATAAATAAATATTTTTATAATATTTTATAATTATTTTTTAAGATAATAATAGTAATAATATTATTTAGTTACCGTTTATTATTATTATTATTATTATTATTATTATTATTATTATTATTATTATTATTATTATTATTATTATTATTTTTGAATAATGAATAATGAATTATTTATTTATTATTTTTTTATAATTTATTATTATTTTTTAAGATAATAATGGTAATAATATCGTTTAGTTACCGTTTTTTTATTATTATTATTATTATTATTATTATTATTATTATTATTATTATAGAACTGTATAATATTTATTATTATGTTGTGATAATAAATGGTAAATAAATATTGTTTAGTTGCCGTTTTGATATTATTATTATTATTATTATTATTAACCAATATTATTTAGAATTTAATAATTATCATTTTTTTTGCAGGCTAACAGGAATTTGTTGTCTAGAAAATTTGATCCGTCCGATACTTTTAACGAGGTAGCTGCAGCGGCACTAGAGTTTATTGGGTTTTAACACGTTTCGCGAGTAGGCAAAATGAGAGGTCATTCTGCACTACTGAGTAAGTTGGTGGAACGCTGACGGCCGGAGACTCACACATTTCATCTTCCGGTCGGTGAAGTCACGGTGACGTTGGAAGATGTGGCCTATATTCTTGGTCTCCCGATTAATGGGGAGGCCGTTACGGGTAGATCAGACAGCAGTCACCAGTTTTTGGTGGAGAACTGCATTGCGTGTTTTGGTCAGGAGCCCGGTCCGCAAGATCACGTGTTGGGAAAGCTTAATATTGCATGGGTCCGGCGGTGCAGAGATAGCGAGCTGTGTGATACTCAGGAGTCGGTTGAGCGATACATCCGGGCGCACATTTTCTGCGTGCTCGGAACAATTGTGTTTACGGATAAGTCGACCACTTCATTGAACTCGAAGTTTCTACCGCTACTTCGGGATTTCCACCTTATCTCATCGTACAGTTGGGGGGCAGCCAGTCTGGCACACCTGTACAGATCGTTGTGTCGTGCATCATGATACAAATGTAAAGAGATGGATGGCCCACTGACACTGTTTTTTGTTTGAGCGTGGGAGCGTATGCCGCTCCTGGCACTTATACCCCGCGATCAGCTCGGCGATGTTGGTATTCCACTTGCGCGACGGTATTGATTTTTATTGTTATTGTTGTTGTTGTTGTTGTTGTTACTACTACTACTATTATTTTTATTAGTTATTATTATTATTATTGTAATTATTTTTATTATTATTATTAATTTGTTATTCTATTATTATGTTTTTTGTTAGGTAGAGTCATTGGCACTGACATACAAGATATATACGGAGGCCTATTGCGCATTTTAGGCGAGGACTCGACGACATGGGACTTGACATCTGACGATGTAAGTTGTAACCAGTAATATCCAATATTTTTATTCAGAAGAATAATTTTTCTAATCGGCCTCTTCGTAACTAATGTGCAGTTCATATGGCGGCCGTATATGGGAGTGGGGGTTCCTGATGTCCTCGACACCCATTTGGTTATCTGCTCCACCCAGTCGCCACTAGTGTCATTCGAGTGCATAGAATGGCACCCAGCAGACCGAGTTAGATGATAGTTCGGGATGCAACAGCTTCCACCAGGCCTTGCATTCGACCTTGGTCGTGATCATTGCAAGCGGTTGACAGGAGCACAAAACCATGATTGGGGACAGATTTACAGTCAATGGGTTAACAGGTGGAGCTCTGACCGCTATAACGCGTTGCAGATAGGCGAAGAGATTGTTGACTTTCATCCTCTCCCAGTGTACTACGAGTGGTACACACAACAATATGGAGTTCACCTGCGACTGTCAGATAGAGTTCCAGGTGAAGAGGTCGGCGCCGATGAACCACAATAGCAACAGGAAGAACCAGCTGGCCATCAGCCTCAAGTCCCACCTCATGAGCAGCAGTTTCAGGTATGTTTATTAATTACCAGTTGTATTATTATTAATGTTTAGGATTATGAATTTAATTATTTATCAGTAATTACTATTAATTGTAATTAGTTGTTAATCAGGTTCCGGCTTATTAGCACCACTATCAGTCCCGGTATATGCCCAGCAGTAGCCTACATATCAGCAGCAGGCACCATATATACCAGAACCACAACCAACTCAGGCACCATATATACCGAAACCACAGCTAAGTCAGGCACCTGAGCCCTACATACCACCTCTGGTAATTCCAGCCGCCGGTCACTTTAGTCCGTTGGGTGGATCTAACACTATCAGCTTCTCTCAGGTCTTGAGAGATTTAGATTATCTATTTCCGACGGTACCACAGGAAGGGCCTGCTACATCTCAGCAGTCTGCGGGTCGTCGCGCCACTTCAGGTCATGCCAGTGACTTCGACTTTGATCAGTCGATGGGTCATGTAGATTCGTCCGATCTTTCCGCACCACCACGATCTCAGTTGTTTGATTTGAATGAGTATCCGTAGCAGGAAGAGGGGGATTTGGGATACGACTTGCAGCACTGGTATGACCTTGGTGGAGCGAGTGGTTCAGGGATAAGTGGTTCCAGTTTGTATGACACCGGTGGTGCGAGCATGACAGATTTCGGTGCAAGCAGTGGGTTGGATGTCGGTGTGTCTCAGGGTCATTCATATAACTTACGGACACAGACTGCGCCTCCGGACAAATACACCCCATCCTTGTATTCGAAGAAGGCACCGAGGAAGTAGTCTGTTGTAGTTGATCTTGTATTCTATGTTGTATTCAGATTTGTATTCAGTGTCGTACCGAGTATTTAGATGATTCTGTTCAGTATTATTATTATGACATATTTAACCTTGTTCTCATATAACTCTGTTTAAGATTATCATGTTTCACTTTTGGAACGAAATGTTTATTTATTAAAAAGATACATAACAAAGTTAAATACTCCATTTATTATAAATTGTTAACTAAGTTAAAATAAATGACGAGGTTACATAAAAAGTAACATATAATTGTGAAGTACGTCATAACAAAGTTACATTGAAAAGCTTAATAACTAATGACCTCCAGCGGAGCTTGGACCTGCGCGCTGAAGACATCGGCTGCGGCTATGTCCCTCGCGTCCACATATAGTGCACTTGCGAGGACCACGCATATCCCGCGAATCCATCTCATTTAAGTAGTGGGTTGACTTTGGTCTTCCTTTCGTCGCGCGCCTCAATGTCCAGTTGGCAATCACCTTTGCTCCTTCATATCTATCCCATGTAGATGGGTCACCCAGAGGAACAAACTCGCCTATGTACACCTTGCAAATTTCAGACATCTTGTACACGTCGTGCACGTACACCTGCCAATCAAGACGCTGGTTGGCGCAACATGCAAGAACGTGGCGACATGGGAGTCGCTCGACCTAGAAATGGCCACAGTCGCAGTGTCGTTGCGCAAGGTTAACAGTGTAAATGGTACCATCTTGCATTTCGCGAACCTCAAACATCTCGTTGCGCCTGTCGAACCGGTTGACCACAATGTTTTCTGCACATTGGAAGCTTTCTTCAACTCTCTTCCTTGTAAATTGTGAATATGTGAATCCGTTGCGGAGACGCTCATGAGCCTCGGTACTCTTCCGAGTAAACAACTCATTCAGTCGATAGAAAGTTGACCGGACAAGGGCAGTCACAGAAAGGTTGCGTGCACCCTTCAGGACAGAATTTATGCACTCTACCAAGTTTGTCGTCATATGTCCCCAATGATGACCACCATCAAATGCCAACACCCATCTCTCAACACCAATCTCATCGCACCATTGAGTATATGCCTCACCCCGCTCTTTAAGCCTTTGGTAGTTTTTGTTGTACTCTTGCTCCGTCCTAGAATAGCTTGTAGAACAGACCATTTAATCATAAGCAGATGCCACAAATTTACTATGAATAGAACCATAACAGCGAGTTGAAATACCTGTGTTCACCACAAGTTTATGCAAATATGGAGCCTTGAACCTCCTTAAGAAGTTGGACCCGATGTGCCTAATGCAGTACATGTGCCACGCCCTTGGTGGTGACCATGCACCGTTACTGCGAGCTATTGCAGTGTCGATGGAGGTATGGCGGTTAGAAATAATACCCACACCATCAATGGTACAACATATCTCCACAAATCGGTTAGGAAAAACAACCATGCGTCTGCTGTCTCGCCATCGACAATCGCAAATGCAATAGGCACAATGTTTTGATTCCCATCTTGTGCAACCGCTACCAGAAGTGCACCTTTATATTTTCAGTACAGGTGCGTGCCATCAACCTGCACTAGTGGCTTGCAGTGTCTGAATGCTACAATACACGGATAGAAGCTCCAAAAAACGCGGTGCAGAACTCTTACACCCTGAATCTCCTCACTCTCACGGTAAACGGGGAGTGTTTTAATTTGAACACGAGACCTTGGCATCTTCACTGTCATTGCTTTCAACCATACTGGAAGAGTCTGGTAAGAAACTTCCCAATCACCGAAAACTTTTGCGACAGCTTTCTGCTTTGCCAACCAAGCCTTCCGGTAACTCACAGCGTAGTTGAACCTGCCTTGGACTTCTGCAATAACAGACTTCACCTTTATCGAGGGGTCTGCTTCGACCAACGGCCTAATGGCATCTGCAATTGTGTTCGAGTCCAACTTGGCATGATCTTGTGAAATCATGCCCACGGTGCACGTGTGCTTGCCATTGTATCTCCTGATCTCCCAACAAACTTTTTTTCGAATCAAGCTAGCTCGGATAAGCCAGTCGCACCCTGCACCATACCCCTTGCATTTCGCATAGAATGTCTGTGGCTCAGACTCATACACAGTGTAATCAACTCTTCTAGAGATGGTGTAGCTTTTGATTGCAGATATCACTGACTCTCTCGAACCAAATTTCATTTCGACCCTAAACTCGCCATCTTCCGCCGCAGCGTTGCCTTCACCTACGACATGCGCACCACCATCAGTCAGACAAGGAAAATAAAATAAGCACTATAGAAAACTTGAGTTAATAATCATAACATATCCGTATTTGCATACTCAGGAAATTCCGGGGCATGCATGGCTTCAAGATCTAATGTCCGCATAAAAGACGGAACACCAAACGGGTGCTGGCTTACAATCGTATTTGCTTAATTTTGCACCGCCAGATTGCTTGCCAAGTCTCCGTCATCATTTTCGTCATCGACTTCATAGTTTGCTTCGAATTCCTCTTCACTGTCATTATTATCTTCTTCCCAATCTATATCCTCGAGCTCATCAACATTGACCTCCTCCCCGACCGCGCCCAACTCTGACTGCTGTTCGAACTCAACGTACAACTCTATCATCGGCACATGAAATCGGGTTTGTTGATAAATACATAACATATGCTGCATACTGGCATCGTCAGTGATGGGCATCATTTGAAACTGTATCAACCCACCAAATACTTGTACAGGATTCCTGTATAAAATGTTACTCACCCTTTTCGAAATGTGGCTTTGAATGTTATTACAAAGTCCATTTTGCAACTCTACAAAACTCATGGTACATGGAATAGCAAATAACAACAGACATTCACAAACAAAAGTTACTCTCTCATGTGTGTTTGGTATAACCTCACCGTTATAATATACTCGCAAATTTGCAATATTTTTCATAACTGCAACCTCACCTAATCCGATTTTTTGACACACCTGACTGCCAAAAAAATTCAGAACTACAACATATGTGTAAGAAAAAAGAATACAATGAGTAGAAATGGAGTAAGGCAAGCTGAATGAGAGTGTTGCTTCGTATTTATAGGCCAGACTCGTGTTTAAAACATATTTTTTTAAACAAAACGCAACATGCGTTTTTAGTTTCTCAACAAAAAAGGCTGACAGCCCATAAAACACAACCTGCGTTTATGGAAAAAGCTGACACAAACCACATCAAAACGTAGCTTACGATTGGCTTTAAAGGAAATTTAAAAAAAATTTAAAAAGTTTTGAAAAAACAAAACGCATGCTGCGTTTGTCTTTTTCTCTCAATAAAATAAAATAAAATAAATAAAAACAATGCTAAACGTTACCTACGTTTTGAATAAGTTCCATAGCAGTGGAAATATTGGTCATGCATCCATTTCATTAGACAACACCAATGACAAATCCATAATGAAAAAAAAGAGCCTCATTTTTAGTATGCACCCACAATGTATCCTAAAAAATGATACAATGATCGTAAAATTTTTTCAATACTATTAGAACTTATATAGTAGGAATGTGTTCTAAGCTCTATATAGCTTTTTTAAGGTGGGAGAATCCTCAAATGTTTTAATCACATCCATATCTACCTCATTTCGAATATTCTGGATGTGAATTCTATGACTTAGGTGGAGCCTATTAATCTTTTTTCAGTTGTTTAAAAAGTTTATATCTAAAGTCCTTATTCATAGGCTTCAAAGTACAAAGAATAAACTAGTAAGTTTCAACCAGAGTACTTTGATAAAGGATAGATTAATTTCTCACAATATTCTTATTTCTCACGAGTACAGCATTATTTTACAACAAAATGGTAGAGCTTAGAAGTAAAAGTGGCGATTAAATTAGAAATGACCAAAGCTTATGATATAGAGTTCGTTTGGCTGAGTTTCTAAGAAAAAATCTTTTTTTTAGTTATCTTTTTTTAAAGATCTTATGGAAAAGTAAAAGTAATTTTATGTTTGGGTATCTCATGCAAAAATATCTTTTATCTATCAATTATGTTTGGGTGTAACAATATAAAAGTACTTTTTTGTTTATTTATTACATGAAAAACATATTTTTTTAAGGAAAAAAGATCTTTTAAAAAAAAGATATAAATTACAACTTCTCAAAAAATATATTTTTTTTAATTTTTTTAGTGCTTTTACTTTTACTATTAGAAATTTGTCAAACACACTAAAAAATAAAAAAGATCTTTTTTATCAAAATAATGGCGCCCAAACAAACACATAGTTGAATAGAATTTTCTCCGATTTATGCTAGGCAAATCGGGGTTTGATGATACTTTGGTTTTTTAAGACGGGTGGATGAAATTAGTGAGAGTTGAGTTGTGGAGTAGTACATTGATGATGAGTTGATAACGGAATGAGAATATGAAATTGAGAATTGATGATGGTTATGATGAGTTTGGGACCAGAATGTTGACAAGGATTATATATTACTGATATGCTGAAATTTGGTAAGTCGGCATAGGGGCTGTGGCAGTCTCCTACTCACATAAAATACATTGGTTTGGAAAGTCGCTATGCGCCTCAGGCAAGGACGGTGGTAAATCCTGTTTGTCGAGGTACGGCATCGGCGTAGGGACCGTGGCAATCTCCCGCCTATGTTTAGATGTGAGGGCTGTGGTAGTCTCCCACTCACATAACCTTCTCTGCCGCAAGAGTAAACTCGAGCATTATAACCTGAAAGAGTGTGTCGGACACTATATCCACGGGGCGCAGAAATAAGTGGGCTAGACATTATACACCAGGAAGCGCCAAGAAAAAGTGAGTAGGGCACTATATTCCTGGGCGTGACAAAAACGCTACATCCGAAAGGATGTGTCGGGTTGGCAGTTGAACCGGCAAGTGATATCACGAGTTAATAGGATAGACATTCATCATATGAATCTTCTATGTACTTGTTTGTTTTTCTTAACTTTTGTTATGCCTAAATGAATCACATGTCTACTTACTATTTGATTTACTTGCTGTATATGTATATCACTTGTACTTTACTTGTTTGCATTACCTGTGTTTTCTGTTGGAATTGAGGAGATTTGGTAGGCGGTGGCAATGGAATCGCATGGAGGATAGGTTGGTGAAGGCTGTGGGACAGCAGTGACTAGTTTAGTTAGATATCCCTTAAGTTAGATTACCCTGTTTATGGTTTAATTCATACATTTCGTTAAGCTTGAATATCATTATATCGATGTGAAGTTCTAGAATTGTCTTTGGCTTCCCATAACCTTATATCTTATTTATTGGGCACTGTTACCATACTGAGAACCTCCGGTTCTCATATCATACGTTGTTGTTGTTTTCAGATGCAAGTCGCAATCCACCTCGGTGAATTTGCAGATGGTGACAGAGCGGATGATGGATCACATTTTAGTCTTTTATTTATTTAGTTGTAGATTTCTCTCACTTTTGATTTTTTGTATATTTTGTTGTTTTAGAGGCTTTTGCGTTAAACTTAGAGAGATAGGAAGTAAGCCTTTTATAAAATTCTGTTGTATCTTTTGACTAGTCAGCCTAAACTTTGCGGGCTGCGGCTAGTTCCCCTTTCAGATAATGCACACACACACACACACACACACAACTTGTTTATCTATTAGCTACTACCTTGTATCTTGGAGCTTTATGCAAGGTTGTATATATTATGTTCTGTTCTTGTCGTGCCTACGCGTTTAAGTTATCATGTGTGAACGTTTTACATTTGTAATTTCACATGGAGCTTTATGGAAGGTTGTATATATTATGTTCTGTTCTTGTCGTGCCTACGCGTTTTAGTTATCATGTGTGAACATTTTGTGTTTGTAATTCCACTTTATGCGATTTTGAGCTTTCATTCATTCATCAAGCTTTTAGTATTATTACTTTTTTCTATATATATATATATATATATATATATATTATTGTATGGGTTTTAGAACGGTCGTAACACTTTATTATCCTTTGCTTTATGGCTAAAGGTAAAGCTTAGGGTGATATGGTGTTACATATATTATCTTAGTTTAATATATACATTTAATGAAATATTATTTGAACCTTTTATTTATATTTTTTATTTTTTAAAAATTTCTTTATGGATATGGTCTAAGAGTGTGAAGGACACATATTATAAACTGAATGTCACGGCCTTGGACACACTCCAACACTACCGTGCCGGCACTCGGACTTACTCGAAGCACGTCTCGAATTACCTCTGCTCGGTTCGTCTTTGTCTCCATGATATGGTTTAAACATACTCATATGGAAGACTGGGTGGATCTTCATAGAGGGAGGAAGTTGTACTTTGTAAGCAACCTCCCCATCACGTCCAATGATCTCAAATGGCCCTTCGTATTTGCGGATTAAGCCCTTATGAACTTTGCGAAAGACTTTGAATTGTTGTGGAAGAAGTTTAATCATTACCTTGTCTCCCACTTGGTAGCTTGCATGCCTCCTCTTCTTATCTACTCATTTCTTCATCCCCTTTGCAGCTTTATCGAGGTAAGAACGAGTGACATTTGCTTGTTCTTCGCATGACTTAATCATATGATAAGCTCCAGGGCTCTTCCCTGAGTAAGAGAAAGAAAGAGAGTGAGGTGTAAACGGCTGTTATCCAATCACAATCTCGAACGGACTCTTCCTTGTAGACTCACTCCTTTGCAGATTGTATGAGAACTGAGCAATGTCTAGAAGTTTTGTCCAATCCTTCTGATTAGCGCTTACAAAATGCCTCAAGTAACACTCGAGTAAGGCATTCACTCTCTCAGTCTGCCCATCGATTTGAGGATGGAAGCTTGTTGAAAAATGAAGCTCTGACGTAAGGAGTTTGAACAGCTCTGTCCATAGTCGTCTTGTGAAGCGTGGATCTCGATCAAAAATGATGCTCTTAGGTAATCTCCAATACTTCACCACATTCTTGAAGAATAGTCGTGCTACTTCCTCTGCAGTGCAGTCCGTAGGGGCAGGTATAAAGGTAGCATACTTCGAAATTCGATCCACTACCCTAAGAATAGATCCAAACCCCTCGGACTTTGGTAAGGTAGAGATGAAATCTAGAAAGACACTTTTCCACGGTCGCTATGATGGATGCAGATGTTCCAACAACCCACTTGGTGTCTTATTTTCAACCTTATCTTGTTGGCACACAAGACAAGTCTTCACATAGCTCTCCACTTCATCTCTCATTTGAGGCCAATAATAAGAAGATTCAATAAGTGCCAAGGTCCTTCGCTGACCTTAGTGACCAGCCCACTTGGTGTCGTGGCATTCTCTTACTAATTTTATTCTTAGATTTTTCCATTTAGGGATGTATAGTCTTTTTCCTTTAGTATAGAGAAGGTCGTCTTCGAGTCAAAATCTTTTGGTCTTACCTTCTCTAACCAAATCCACCAACTTCTTGGCTAATAGATCATGATGCAACCCTTCTTTGATAATATGCACAATATCTCCTTCGACCATAGAAATGGCTGGCAACTCAGTCTTACGGCTCAGCGCATCTGCTACCACATTAGTCTTGCCTGACTTGTATTCAAATTCAAAATCAAACTCAACTAAGAAATCTTGCCACCTAACTTGTTTGAGGCTTAACTTCTTCTGAGTTTGGAAGTAGCTTGTAGCTACATTGTCTATCTTGACGATGAAGTGTGAACTAAGCAAGTAGTGACGCCAAGTTCTCAGACAATGCACTACCGCGGTCATCTCCTTCTCTTGGACAATGTATCGCCTCTCTGTATCATTCAACTTGCGACTCTCAAAGGCAATAGCATATCCTTCTTGAATCAGAACCCCTCAAATAGTGTAGTCAGAAGCATCCGTGTGGACTTCAAATACCTTTGAGTAGTCTGGCAGTGCCAGTACTGGTCTTTCTGTGATAGCATCCTTCAACTCATCGAAGGTCTTTTGACACTCCTTTGACCATTCCCAGGAGTGATTTTTCTTGAGAAGATTAGTTAATGGTGCAGTCTTGGCGGAGTATCCCTTGATAAACCTCCGATAGTAATTAGCCAACCCAAGGAATGACCTCAATTCAAATATCTTATTTGGCAGCTCTCATTCTTTGATAGCCTCCACCTTTCCTTGATCCATGCAAATAGTTCTATCTTTAATGATGTGTCATAAGAAATGGACTTCGTCCCTTGCAAAGAAATACTTTTCCTTATTCACATATAGGTTATTCTCTCGCAAGATCTTAAACACGGTTCGTAAGTATTCTATATGTTCCTCCAAAGTATTGCTATAGACAACAATATCATCCAAGTAGACCACTACAAACCGATCAAGGTAAGGTCGAAAGATCTCATTCATCAAGGTACAGAAGGTTGCAGCAGCATTAGTCAAGCCAAAAGGCATCACCAATCACTCATACGATCCATACCTCATGACACACGTAGTCTTAGGATCATCACCATCGACAATCCTCACTTGGTGATAACCTCAAATCCAGCTTTGAGAACCACTTGGCTCTACCAAGTTGATTAAACAAATTGGCTATCAAAGGAATAGGATATTTGTTCTTGATGGTTACCTTGTTAAGTGCTCGATAGTCGATGCATAGTCTCAGCGAAACATCATGCTTCTTTTGGAACAAGACTGGTGTGCCATAAGGTGCCTTTGATGGACGGATGAACCCAGCATCTAGCAAATCTTTGAGTTACTTCTTCAACTCCTCAAGTTTTGGCAGTGCCATCCTATTAGGTCCTGAGGCAGGCAACTTTACTCCTGACTCAAATTCAATCTTGTGGTCCATCTTTCTCTCAGGTGGTAGTTGTTTTGACAACTTGAGAGGCATCATATTCTTATTTTTTTCAAGGACATCCTTAATTTTGGGAGGAACGTCTTCTCTTTCAGATGTTGACTCCTCTTGTAATAGAGCCAAATATGTAGTCTCTCCCTTCTTGAACCCTTTCTTGAGTTGCATCACAGAGAGCATTGGTGGTCCTCTAGCTTTAGAGACTGTAGGGACTATGCATGGAGATCCTTTCTCCATGACACATACTATGTCGTAGTCATAGTTGTAAAAATCGAACCGGTGATCGAACCGGTCAGGTTACTGGTCCACTGGTTTATTGGTTCAACTGATAAACCGCTGGTTGAACTGGTAAAATCGGTTTTACGTAAATAAAAAATATAAAATACTAAAAATAGTCATAAACTTAATAAATTCAAAATACATATCTTTAGTTATTCACCAACATTTTAAAAACAACCAAGTTTCAAAGTCTAAATATAATTGATATAAAGATAAACATGAAATTAGTTAGTACTAGTACATTAGTATCTTAATTAAACACAATAAGGATAACAATTCATAAACTAAATCCAAAGAGTGATTTCGAAGTCGGCAAGTTGCAAAAGTATAAAACAATAGCAATCCTAAATTCCCTAATTCCTATTCCCTATTCAACAAGACAGCAACTTTAAAGGCTTAAATAGTTAAATTCACAGCAATCTTAAATAATTACATTATTCACAGCAATCTTAAATATTCACAGCACATGCATATTTATAACAGAACAACATTAGATTTACATTATTCATATTCAACAAGCATATTCAACACCTCGGTTTCAAGCATTAGTCAACAAGCATATTCATCCCAGAACAAATCAACAAAACAACAAATTTTCACGTTTTCAACAAGCATATTCAACACAGAACAAATCAACAAAACAACATAATTCATATTTCATAGATTCAAGCTTTCAACAAGCATATTCATCCCATAAATTTTAAGTTTCAACACATAATAGAATAACATAGGAGAAGTGCAGTTTAAGGTTGTTGGAGAACAGAGGAGAAGTGCAGAACAACATTATTCATAAGTCATAACACTGTAACAGCAAGAAGTGCAGAACAGACTACAGAGGAGAACTGGAGCTAACCTGTTTGACAGAGCAGAAGAGCGAGGCAACGGCGAGGTCGACGGCACAGCAACGGCGAGGGCGACGGTGCGGCAACGGTGACGGCAATGAGAGACATCTGCGGGTCTGTCCTGTTCCTACTTCCTTAGTTCCTTCAGACTTCGGAGTTCAGACCGGCAGTGAGACGAAGAAGACGACGGCGGGCGGCTGGCGGCAGTGGCTGGGTGAGTGACACTGTGACAGAGTGAGGTGAGGTGGTGGCGGAGAGGGTTAGCCGTTAAGGGATTAGGGTTGGGGGGAAAAGTGGAAAGTGGAAGCTAGGCCTGGGAGTGGGGTTTGGGGGGTACCGTGCGTATACGACGAGACTTTTCTTTTTTTTTTTTTATAAACCAAAACGACGTCGTTTTGGAAAATGAATAAAAAAAAAGAGCTTCCGAACCGGTCGGTTAACCAGAAACTGTCGGTTTTCCAGTTTTCATCAAAACTGGCCGGTTCAACCCGATTCTCAACGGTTCTCTTCCTTATCCGATCATATCACTCAACCGGACCAATTAGGGGTCTGGTTCACCAATTTTCCGGTCGAACCGGTCGGTCCAGTCCGGTTTTTACAACTATGGTCATAGTATGACATAGGTATTATATTTGCCTTCCTTTGCAAATCAAGCCCGATGACTATTTTGAAATCGTCCATGGGTACGGTACTACTGAGAAATCCACAAGACCCTTCCAAGAACCAATAGTCATCTCAACCCTTTTTGCTATTCCCTTAAGGGGTTCACCCTTGGTATTCACGGGTTTGAACCAGCCATTCTTTTCGGTGATCTTCAACCCAAGCCTTTTTGCTTCATTAGGTGTGATGAAGTTGTATGTAGCACCAGTGTCGATCATAGCCGGGTTTTTCATTGATAAAGACTTTTACATATATCAAACCTTTCTTTTCTGCGGTTTTTGCCTCTTTGCCTTTCACAGCATTCATGAGTTGGATAGATCCAACACACATATTTACTTGAGTTTGGGCCTCTCGTTCCTCGGCGATAGATGCCAGAGTCCCTAACTCGGGACAATCCTTCATTTAGTGTGGTCCCTTGCACACGAAGCATTCTCCTTTTGGCATAAAAGTCTTCTTCTTTTTCTCGTACTCTTTCTTTGAAGAGTATTTTCCTTCTTTCTTGGTTGAGAAACTCTT
Organism: Arachis hypogaea; assembly: GCF_003086295.3. Classification (NCBI taxonomy): domain Eukaryota; kingdom Viridiplantae; phylum Streptophyta; class Magnoliopsida; order Fabales; family Fabaceae; genus Arachis; species Arachis hypogaea. Next base: position 11,668,294 of record NC_092051.1, read on the forward strand.
CCACTTGTCTCCCCCACCTTTAGTAGAACTAGGTTTGGAGGAAGACTTGGGTTTAGAGTCTCCCCTATGATACTCAGTGAGTGATTCGGCTACCACGATGGCCTCATCGACATCCTTAACATTCATTCTTTGTAGTTCTTGCTTTGCCCAAGGTTGGAGTCCTTCAATGAAGAAGAACAATGCATCCTCTGATGATAAGTTGGGGATTTGAAGCATAAGAGTTGTGAACTCCTTTACATAGTCGCTAATTGTACTCTTGTGCTTCAACTCCCTCAACTTTTTTCTTACTTCATAGACCACATTCTCAGGGAAGAATTGTCTTTTTAACTCTCTTTTGAAATCTTTCCATGTGGATATGTTGTAAGTATCCTTTTTCATATCTACGCATTTTCTCCTCCACCACAAAGTAGCATTATCAGAAAGGTAGAGAGCTGCAGTGTGTACCTTGATTGCTTCTTCGACCACCCCTTCTCCTTCAAAAAGTACCTCTCCATTTGCCATAGGAAGTTCTCCACCTCTCGAACATCTCTCACGCCCTTGAACTCCTTTGGCATTGGGAGATCAATCTTTGTCGTCTCCCTAATAATGGTTGGTCGAGATTTTACTTCCTCGAACCAAACTCGAACTTCCTCAAATAGTTTCAAGGAATTCTCAAGCTTCTCTTAGATTTGGAGCATGCTTTCTTTGAAAGCATCTAGTTCTCCTAACACGTGAGTCTCGAGAGTCTCCTTGTCATGTTCTATCCTTTGGAAGCGCTCATCCATAGAGGATAGAACATTCTCCAACATAGAAACTCTTTATTCTAAAAAGTTAGAGTTCTTACATTTAGGCTCACTTGAATAGCGCACCTTCTTGCTTCCCCATTGAGAAGGAATAGTATCCCTTCCCCTTTGAGACTCAACATGCTCAATGGTTACACTAGAAGCCATACCCACAAACCACTTGTGCTCCCTCTCGAACCTTTCTCTAATGCCAAATTGTCACAGCCTTAGACACACTCCAACGCTACCGTGCGGCACTTGGACTTACTCAACCTCTTGAGTTAAGACCAAGTCAGCCTAACCCTCAGTATTTAACAAGAAAGCTAAGAATACAAGAGAACACAAGAGAAAAGAAGTTTTGGTGCAAAGAACACTTTATTACTCAAGTGTTTATTACAAATGACTCACACATGACTCACACACCAACTCTAACTCTCACGTCCTATTTATAGTCATCCACCTCCTTAATGGATGGTTATGATTAAATCTAATTAACAGTCCAGATTAATCATCCAGAACTTTCATTACAAATATCTATCCTATCACAACTTTCTATATATTTCTAGATTATTCCATACTACTTCTCATACTTCTATATACATCCATACTCTTTTAGATTACTCTATGACCTTATAGAGTCTTCTAAATCTGGGACCTTCTAAGACATTCTAGAACATTCCGGAATCATCTAAAGCATTCTCAAACACTCTAGAAAACTATACAAATACCATTAAATCTAACATTCTAAAATTTACCGTGACATGAAGTATTAGTTGTTTATAAAATATATATATATATATATATATATATATATATATATATATATATATATATATTCTTATAAACACTGAGATATTTATTTATTATACTATACTTTTTTTTAATTTAAATATTTTGTGAATTTTTTAATTTATACTATTGTTTAGCAATTGTATAAATGACAAAAAATATAAATTTATTTTATACAAGTTAAATATGTACGTAAAATATTTATTTTTAAAACTTTTCAGGTATAAATACAACAAATATTTGATTTTTTGTGCATTGCACTCATACACACCCTAATATATTTACAATTTTAACTACTATTAAAATATTACCAATAAAATAGTAAATGATAATAAATGGTAATACAATAATTTATTTGAAAAAAATAATTTAATTTTAAATTTCAAGCTTCTAATTTTAAAGAATTTGAATGGTAAAATTCAGCTTTTTAAAATATAAAAAGTTTCTAATATTTTTGAAAAAAAATAATTGTGTTTGATAAAATAATTTTTAAACTTTAAAAATACTATATTATACATAAATATAAGAATTAAATATAAAATTAATTAATTTATAAAATTATATTAGACTTTTTAATTTTAATAAACACAAATTATTTTTAAAAAATTATACTTTAAATGTTTTTTAAATTTTTTATTTTTTGAAAATTATAAATACAAGTGCAATAGTGCATAATCTTTTTTTAATTTATGAAAAATAAAATAAAAAATTTGTATTTGTAAAAATTCCAGATACATCTTAAAAAAGTATTACTCAAAATCAAGCGTTAGGAGAGTGAGATGTAAAATTTGACAAAGGAGTAAAAGGACCATAACATTTAAATAAAAAGAAGAAAGAATTAGAAAGATTGATTTTTGATGTGCCCCTCTAAGAAATGAATCGGGTCAACGGGTCGGGTTTTGAATATTTGACGGAACAAGGGCAGATAAAAACATGAACCCTAAGCAAAAGCAAAACCCTAGCTCCATTCCCTCAGCAGCAAGCAGCTCCATCCACCATGGTATGTCCAACATTGCTTCTCAACGGTTCCACACCCTACTCTCTGTAGATTTAACCTCAACTCTCTGAATTTTTGTTTCGTTTCAGGGCATCGATTTGAAAGCAGGAGGTAAGTCGAAGAAGACCAAGCGTACAGCCCCCAAATCCAATGATATCTACCTCAAGCTCCTCGTCAAGGTACCTTTCTTCATCATCATCACTTGCACATTCCTCTGTTGTTTACGTTATTCAAATTTTGGCCCTATTTCCAGCTATACCGTTTCCTTGTTCGGAGGACTGGTAGTAACTTCAACGCCGTCATCCTCAAGCGTCTTTTCATGAGCAAAGTCAACAAGCCACCGCTATCTCTCTCCCGCTTGATCCGTTACATGAAGGGAAAGGTAGCTTTTCTATGCCCCTTTCTTTATTTCAATTCATTTGAACTGTATAACTATAACCTGAGATGTTAGTTTAAAGAAGCTTTTGTTTTTGTTTGTTGGATGGATTAGGAGGATAAGATAGCTGTAGTTGTTGGAGCTGTGACAGATGATATTAGGGTGTATGAAGTGCCTGCATTGAAGGTAACTGCCCTGAGATTCACTGAAACTGCCAGAGCTCGGATTGAGAAGGCTGGTGGCGAGTGTCTTACCTTTGATCAGCTTGCTCTTAGAGCTCCTCTTGGCCAGAACACAGTATGGATTTTAATTCAGCTCTTGTCTCTACTTAACTATATTGTGTGCTCTTCTCTTCTGTCTTTGAGATTTCATATTACGAATGCTTTACCCTTGTAATGACCAATTAGTTACTCGTTATGGTTATCGTCTTAGCGGATGTCCCCATTGCTATTCCAACACTCAATATCAATTTGATGATTGGTGATATTTGGAGTCCAGAGTTTCTTGTACTTGGCACATAATTTGCTTGATCCCTGAACGATCTTTACATTTTCACCCCCTCAAACCACTGTATTTTCTATTTATATAATAACGTATTATTTGTCTCCAGCAACTTTCATCCCAGTTAATTAAGATCCACTATGACAGTTGCTATTAGGGCCCTACTCTGTGTTCTGCATTTCTGCTAGGATAGCTTTAGAGGGAACAGAAAATATAACTAGCACTTCTGTTCTACTGTTTTGCTAGGTGCATTGTTAGGGTTTCAAAATAAAAGGAAATTATGATTTAAAACTTGTTTTTTTTCTTTTGAAAATATTTAGCTTTTATTTAAGTAATGATTTCTTTTCAAATCAACTAGTTCTCTACGGAGGAAGGAAAAATGTTAGCAGAGTATAAAAAATAATGAAATTATATTTGGGATATTGTTTCAGGTTCTTCTTAGAGGCCCTAAGAATGCCCGCGAGGCTGTCAAGCACTTTGGACCAGCACCTGGTGTGCCCCATAGTCACACCAAGCCCTACGTTCGTGCAAAGGGACGGAAATTTGAGCGTGCTAGAGGAAGAAGGAATAGCAGAGGCTTCAGAGTTTGAGTTCTGGAGCTCAAAGATGAAGGATTTTCCGTTTTATCATGTGACCGTTCTGTATTGTTTTCCTTCTTTTTGTGTCGTTAAAACAGTTGATTTTAGTTCAGTTTTTCTTCCCTCAAAGGGGAAAAGGGATTGGAACTCGCTCAACAATTTTGGTTTATCACTACTGTTCTAATGAACTCTATGAAAGGATTAATGAGTAGATTTTCTTCATTTGTTCATGATCGTTACCTTTGCTTGTCTAATTGATTATTTTTTAACTTGTTTTGAACATGAATTGTATTTTAACGTAAAAACATGTCTATTTGCCGCACTCAAAAGCTATTCAGTTTCCTGAATTACTTAGAACAGAAGGCATAAATACACGTAATTGCCAAAAGAACCCCACCTAGAAATCATTACAGATCCAGGTCATGTGGGAATGACTCAATGCTCGAACTGGGTGCGGATGGTTTTTAACGCGTAATCTTATTCTTTTATACGTAACCTAAGTTGAGGTAGCGAAATCCTTGGAGCCAAAATACTGAAAATAGAATGTACGAAGGATAATGGAGATTAAAATTTCTTTATGAAGTCGTGTATATGGGCGCTGATCTCGTCTGGCCTTTCCTGATTTATAAAGTGAGCTACTCCTTCCATTACAACCAGTTCTTGCAGGAATGGCACCTCTTTCTTGAATCCACCATCATGTATATATTCCTTAACACCCGGAGTGTTATAGGTAACATCCAGGTCTCCCACAATGAACTTCACTGGAACTTTGATCTGTACTCCAGTCCACGGTGCTGTCAGCTCCCAGGTTCTGTACACAATAAACAAATTTTACTTGATCATTGATGCATTTGTAGGTCTGGTTCAACTAATTCTAGAATCTAGAGTAACAAGAAAAGTAATATGATTATGAAAATTGAAAACACATATATCCATAAAACAACATTCGTTCTGTCACAGTTAACGGAAGGAATATGAGAATATAATAAGGAAGGAGTGGATGCAGACCAACAGACTCAACAGGTAGTAGAATTGACTTGGTACTATTGCATGAATGAAAATTTTAACTCCAGGCAGCTACAATATACGTATATTAATGTTTAACAGTGAGAGTTAGAAGAAGCTTACAGGTCAATAGCTCGATAGTAATTTAGCCCGCCTGTGAAGCCTTTCTGGTCAAATTTGCTAGCATAATAATTGATATCTTCTTCAGTCAGCCATGAAGGTAAAGCAACCCGAAGATTAGGTGAACCGCCAAATCCGATCTCCTTGGGCACACAAGGCGGGCGTGGATCGCGCGACACAAGAAATGTTTTTATTATTCTTGAAGTACCAGCTCGGGCAAACTCTTCTTCGGCCTCCCCAGGTTTCTGCGGCACACCAAATACAACATATTAACCTGTATACGGATGCATGGAACTAGCAATTTTTACCATAAGACATAAAAGTGTATTTAAACTTGTGGTCAATTTTGAATTCGATTCGACAGGTACTTATTCATGAACATCAGGAACTTAATTGTGAAGGTTGCATTAAGAAGCCTACATTATTGTTTGGAACTCAAAACAGGAAAACGATGGAAGAAAAAGTTGAGTCAAAGAAGAACTAACACGCACAAGGGACAATATTTTGGCAGTAATTAGAACATTTAGTTAGCATAGTACAAGGTACCAAATTAAGTATTTAGTCCCCAACATCTTTTGAGCACAAATAACCAATATGTCATTTCTTTCTGAACTTAGACTGATTATTAAAGCAAATACGAACCGTATATTAGACTATTACAGACGTTGCTGTGAAATTAAGGTAAGAACTAAGAACTCAAACAAGGTTGAAGCATTATACATATATTAAAAAACTAATTCACCTAAGCAGAACGTGCATAAGTAGTCGCAAACATGAACGAATGCAATTAAAGGACAAATTTAGAGGATTAAATTCGGGTAGAAAATTGACCTGGAACCTGCAGATGTAGTAATCATCGCCAAGCATAGCCCTCAAGCTCTGAAGGGGCTTCCACTTAGGGTTTCTGGGTCGGAAAACGACGCTCATGTTGACCAAGGCCTTGATCCGATCGGGCCTGAACAAGCAGAAGTACCAAGCCATGGCGGCTCCCCAGTCGTGGCCGACGAGGAAGACCTGGTCGATGCGGAGGGCGTCGAGGAGTCCGACGAGGTCACCGACGATGTGGAGGGCGGAGTAGGAGGAGGGGGAAGGAGGGGCGTCGGTGTCGCCGTAGCCGCGGAGGTCGGGGGCGATGCAGCGGTAGCCTTGGGCGGAGAGGGAGAGGAGCTGGTGGCGCCATGAGTACCAGAGCTCAGGGAAGCCATGGAGGAAGAGGACGGCGGGGCCTGAACCTATGGATACCACGTGCATTTTAATACCGTTGGTGTTGACCCACGTGTGTTCTATCTTCTCCATGTTTGAGAATTCTAGCAAGATGATGCAGAGCGAAGATGATGCACCGTTTAGTGTTTATCGCTTTTGCCCTGCCCTCTCCTTTCTTCAATACAATACAAAGATTGCTCGGTCAAAACCATTGACTCTCTACTCATTTTTTTATTTGAGAGTAAATACTAAATAGTCATTAGACGAATTTCAACATTTGTTTTTTTTATAAAATAACTCCCAAAAAATATATTTTATTTGAGACAGTTTGGTCAATAATTTATTCTTTTAGTCAATTATTAAATTGCAATAAAATTATTAATCTACTATTTTCTCAACATTATTACTATTATCACTCCTATTCGCTCCAATCTTTTTCTCCATCTCATTCTTCTATCATCACCCATGTCCACCACCCAATCTCACACTACATTATTAATGTCGTCATTCTCACTTTACCTTTTTTTGTTTTATTCTATCTCTCTATTCATTATTCTATTTTACTGTCCTCACCTACTAATACCAGTATCAGAAAAGATAAAAACACTAAAAAAAACTAAAAAACATGGGAAAGTTTTTAGTGGAAAAAGTATTCTCCAAACCTTGATGAACCAAGTAGAAAGATGTTGATTCAAGGGCCAGGATGGCTTTCGTACAGCAGTTCTCCCCAATTCCATATTTAACCCAAACTTTAATAAATTTGCAGAGCGGTTCAGTGTTGTTTGGTTCGATTTGATTTTTAAGAACCGATTTATCTATTTTTTGGACGAATTGGGTCAATATTTTTTTGCTTATCATGGTACTTAGAACCTGGGCTACCCTCTTCAAAAAAAAAAACCTGTAATACAAAATCCAAATCCCCAAAAAGCACCCATAAGTACCACGCACGTTCTAATGGTCACCGTACTCGGTGACTCAGTGCAGCGATGAAAAGGAGACGACATTGGAAGGGTATTCGGCGCAACGGCGGCAACTTAGGGAGAGCTCCGTATACTCAGCGACAAACCTCGTCGAGGTTGGGAGATTGAATTAAGGTGCCTGAGGGTCTTTAACAGTGGCGACGACGACACCTAGTTAGCGTTGCAGATCTTGGATGGAGAAGAAAATGGGTCTGATATGAGAGATAGAAAACAGAACACAACCACTCCTAAGACACAGCGACATGATGAAGATGCCATCTCGCAAAATGGTGTTGGCAAGAAGAAGTTCGTAATGGTCGTTGGTAATAGATAGTGGCAATGGAGGTGGAAACAAAAATACAAGACTGGCGTGGAGGAGGGAATTTTTTTTTTTGGGTCGATAGGAGGAAAATTGTTTGGCGATAGAAAAGTTGTTGGTTTCGGGTCCGATGTCGCAATAGGCCTGGACTCTTGTCGAAAAAAAAAAAAGGCCGAATGCTATTCTATTACCTTAATAATGCTACCCCAATGCTCCTGTAGAACTGGTCAAGTAGCACTTCTACAAAGTACCCAAAAAAAAAAGTAGCACTTCTACATGGACATGTATCTGAAAAACCTTGATGCAGATGCAAAATGTTGTGCTATTCTATCGCAAGTGATTTCAAGATTAACCTTAATTTGGGAGTTGGTGTATGAGAAACATTTGTTTGTTCTTATTAAGCCATTTTAATTACAGCATAATGAATGCAGAGAATTAATAATGGAGAAATTCACTGAAGTAAAGTAGTACTAGTCAGTATAATGTAAGAAGAAGGTTGCAGATGGAGTTCAGTTTGGTTAGCAAGCTGGGACGCATTTTAGAGCGTAGCAGCAGCCATAAACATTACACGCAGACAACACCCCTGCCGTAGGTGGTTAATAGTAAGTGTGTGAAAAAACATAGTCTATTGTAAACAAAAAGCGATACAGCATTATCCACAAAATACAATAAACTTGGTCTATTGCCAGGAATTAGTACATCAAGTAACGGAATTCTCAAAAAGTGATACACAAAGATAATCTACAAAATACAAGTCTGGTTAACAACATAAAGATAGCATGATTCAGGAGCATGCAGCATCGTTGCTCCATTGGACCTACAGTACTGTGACTGGCTCAGTTGACATGACCTCGAAGATTCCCACACCTCCAGGCTCGAATTTGCACAGGCTAGCAAAGTCTGCCCAGCCTCCGGAGATGACCCCGAAGCTACCGTCTCGCTTGCCACTAAATCTGGTGTAGGTGACCTCGACCTCAATGTGTCCGTGTGATAGGAAGAGTGTGTGTCTCTGACCAGTGAAATGGCTCAGATGAGGGACATTTAGCTGATTGTAGCATAGCAGCAGATCATTAACAGAGAAAAAATTTATTGATGAAGACACGTACAAGAAAATGAATTGGTGCCTTACCAACAGGTGAGAGTGTAAGACGCGGTTAGTGAGGTCCATGACAAAGAATGGCCATTTGGTTTTGTGTGTTTCAGCTATCGCTTTCGCCTTGTGTGAGGAAGGATTATTGATACAGCGGGCACGCCGGTAAGTACCTTTCGCTTCGTACGGCGGTTCCTTGGACGGTCAGGGCTGGTATGTGTTTTCGCGGCCACCGAAGTCAAAGATACGTACTTGAAATTCATAGTTGCCCTTGTGCTTGAAAAGAAGAATTGAGTCTAGACTAATTTGGTACGTCCGGTAGAACTCTAGCCAACTACGAGTCAATGTGATGCTACCATTTTGCTGTTGTTTCCAGAAGCACCGATGGCCGATACCCCTGCCGTCAGGGACTACCAGGGTTATGTAGGGGGTCTGGCTTGGGAGTTTGTCTGGACCGATCAAGAGGGCCTGCGAAAGAACTGGCAAGTGTTGGCCAACACATTGATCATTCAGGAAGTAATAACATTGGGTGTCTTGTGATGTACGTGTCAGCGGAGGTGGCTTACCAGTTTGAAGCATGCGGGCCTTATTATTAGCTTCAGAAAATGCAATGGCCGGTGTTGCTGTTTTCGTTGAACGTCTGTTGCAGGTCGCTTCCCCTTATTCCTGGATGAAGACATGTTCACCTATTACAGAACAAATAACAGCCTTGAGAGTCATAATGTGGATGGAGTGAAATAGTATATTAAACAATAACACATAATAGTGGGGCTCCGCTATTGAATTTTCAAATAGTTACACATTGTCACGGCACGCGACCAAAAATTGAAGGAACCGAAAATATCGTTAGGGTTTAGGGTTTCATCTGAGAAGGGAAAAAATTGGAAGCGAACAACAGAAACATGTGCAAAAGCTTTGAAATGTAAATCAAGGGGTTCCAGAGTGAGTCATTTTTTTACTATTGCAACTCAGTGGCTCTACCGAGAATCGCGAAGTAAAGCAAACAGGCAGGCTAGCCATGGGACTAAGGAATGATAAAAACCGTCAGGATTGCATGTTAGATGAAACATGCAGAGAAGGTAGCTGGCGCAAGATAGTGGAGGCAAGGCAAGGGTTCAGCAAACAATGCACCCCTGTAAAGGAACACCACCAACGAGATTGGATAAGGGTTTTCCCTACCGTCGAAGCAAAGGCCCCATATGACGAGAATGACGATGCAAGGAAACATAGTAATAAATTTTTTTTTGCAGGAAAAAATATGCAACATGTACCGACGGACTCGGTTGTTGATGATATCAGTTTCACACAATCAGATTGCGGGATTCCGTGAAGCAACCAACAGACGGTCTAAATCGAATCGCAGTAAGGGATTTGGGATGACTTACCTGGATTGTGTTGGTTGTTGTTTCTGGACTTAGGAAACTTTGTGTGAGAGTCTCCCGGAAGAGGTGTTGGTGGTTGGATGCAAAATGACGAAGGGGTAAGGGTGTTATGGGTTCGAATGAAGGCCGCAAGTATTTTTCAGCCGGTGTAATAGAGGAAAACCTCAAGCGTGTCCTTCATCTAATTTTTATTCGGAGGTATGCGGACTTGAATAACCAGTATAAGGTAAACATTTATGTCTCCTCACTGACCTGTGTTGACTAGTATCGCCCTTGTTTGTAGGAGGGATTGGTGGTGGCGGCTCTGTTGAAGGTGAACGCCACGATAGATGCGCTGGACAGGAACATTGTGAGACTGCTTGAGGTATATATATGGTGCGGTTTTTTTTTTACAATCACACTTACTAACCGGCAAGTGCACCGGGTCGTACCAAGTAATACCTTACGTGAGTAAGGGTCGATCCCACGAGGATTGATGGATTAAGCAACAATAGCATTTGATAGGATTAGTTAGACAAACAGAAAATAGTGTTGAGATGCAATATAAAAGACATTAAACAATATAAAAAAATATTAAAGATAGGCAGATAAATAAGTTGGGAATAAAATATTGAGAAGATAGTTAAGATTTCAGAGTTATCCATTTTTCCGGATTAATTTTTCTTACTAACTATTTTAATCATGTAGGATTTAATTTATGACAAACTATATGTGACTAGACCCTAATTCCTTAGACCTTCCTAGTCTCCTCTAAAATTCATCAACAGCCAATTCCTTGGTCAATTAATTCCAATTAGAGGGTGATAATCAAATTCCAGTTTATATGCCCCAAAAACTCTAATTACCCAAAAATAAAAGGATTATATGTCACGTATCCCGTTAAGTCCAAATAATTAAAATTTAGGAGAATATGTTTTCAAGCTGTTGTTCAAGTAAAGAGCTTTTCCAAGTTTTACAGGAACTCAAATAGAAAGAGGGTCATACTTCCGTTCCACCCAAATTCATAAAATAAAGAACGAAAACAATTCTTAAATTATAAATCCATACATAAATTAAAATAAAAAAAGCAATAAAATCAATCCATAGAAATAGACAGAGCTCCTAACTTTAACAAAGGAGGATTAGTTGCTCATGGAATGTAGAATGTAAATTTGTATAGAATTCCCTAATGGAATCCCCCTAATGGTCTCTCTACAAAGGAAGGAAAGTTTTTCTCTTTTTATAACTAATCCTAATAAATTTAAAATCTAATATTTAAAATAATATCTTTTCCTAATTTTAGATTTGAATTTAAATTTGAATTAATTAACAAATCTTCAGTTGATGGGTGGGGACCACTTGTTCTGTCCATTCTGCAGCTTCCAATCTGTGTTTTCTGGGCTGAAAATTGAGTTAAAATAGCCCAGAAATCGCCCCCAGCATTTTTCTGCATTTTCTGCACGTGGCGCATGTGACGTGTCCGCGTCGTCCACGCATTCGCATCATTTGTGCAGATTCCAGTCCACGCGATCGCGTCAGGCACGCGATCGCGTCATTGCGATTTTCTCCATTCCGCGCGGTCGCGTGAGCCATGCGTCTGCGTCGGTATTCGCTGGTCATCTCCTTGGCTTCTTCTCTTTCTCTGCAGAAACTCCATCAAATTCCGCCAAATGCTACCTAAAATAAACAGTATTGTACAAAACTCAAAATAGCATCCATAGTGGCTAAAATATAATTAATTCTTAATTAAATTCAACAATTTAGATGCAAATTCACTAGGAAAAGATAGATAAGATGCTCACGCATCAATATGATCTTCGTCCATCTGCATGCATACTCCATTTGCCCTTAGATTGGCCATCCCCCACTTCGGTTTAACCCAGATCTGTCTTTGCTTTCCCAGTTTCTCGAGAAAGAGCACTCTCAGGTGGACGTATTAACTGATGGCCTTAGGAAAGCACTCGGCCAGGTTGACGAATGCCTTAACAAGTACGTCAGGACGGGAGTGGAGCCTGGGACGAGGACCGTCGGTGCCGGGTCCCAGGTCACCGCAGCCATGCTGGAAAGAAACGCTCAAAGGATGGGAGAACGGAGCACAGCGACAGATATCGACATCGTCGACCTAACTGCGGGACCTCGCGAGGGACACACGGCAAGACCCGGTAGCGAGGGTGGAGCTAACATCAATCCTAGCATGACGGAACACTAGGCGGACAACACCATCATGTTCGGGTCGATGCTCCATAATGATCTTTGCATGGCGCCTGGAGTGTCGCGTCAGACGAATCTCGCATGGACCGCACATGCCACGCAGTAAACATGTCCCATTCCACCCCCAACACATTCGGTAACGCAGCGCTTGTAAGTGAAGCTGGACAGCCCTATAGGCGGAGTGTTGTATTACCTGATCAACCACTTGTGCACTCGCGTAAATTATTTTTTTCACTCATTTTCTGTGTGCTCCGACATGACAGGACACGATGGACTCCAATGTCCGAAGCGGTGCAAACATCATAGGAAGCGGCTCGGCTTTTTCGCCAAAGTTCATCAAAAGAGGGGAACTCCCCGACGACATGAGAACACCTCCGAAAATGCGGAGAAACCCAAGACAGCAGAACAGCCAACACACTCCATCACCTGGAGCAGTGACCTTCCCACCGGTAAGGCTTATATTGTCAGGATTAATGTATCATTTATGTCGTACTCAAAGTACAACGGAATTCCAAACACGACGTAAATTTATTTATTCTACCTACAGTTCATACGTGTCGGCGTCAAGATAACCCGCCAGATGGGTTTTCCGTTGGAGGCGGCCCAGATGATAGCCTACATCTTCGGCGAGTGTATGAACCCTGACGAGAAACTGTTTCGTCGCGGAAATCGCCAACTGGATGGAGAGTCGTTTTCCTCGCTCCTGGCTGGGAATGAACCATCAGCCTACATCCTGGAGCTGCTTGTGCTCAGGACCACATGGACACAATCGCAGCTGCAACGGTGTTCAGTCTGGTCCCTTCCGCTGATATTTTCGGTAACGTCTCCAAACTATGTCTATCTCGTTTCCTCTTGTTATTCGCTGCGGTTACGACCGCTATATGACTGGACCCTCTCACACATGACAGGAATTTGCTCTGACCGAGGACATCGATGATGCCACGCTGATGGACTACTTTCGTGGGACATGGCTACCAAGGCCGAACGGCCTGAGATATGTAAGCATTGTTGTGGCGCATACTGCGCAGAAAACCAAAAATAAAAAAATAAATAAAATTGTGCAATACCAAAAAACCAACCAACATGCTCCTTATCATTCCTGTTGTCGCTCATCCCTTACCAGAAACGCTAATGCTTGACTCCGTGCCAGATCTATGTCCAGATGAAGGATGTCATCGAGGACATGAAGGAGACTCACTATTACCTGATGGCCGTGGAGGTCTCCACTCACCGGATGTGGATATTCGACAGCTTTCCAACATAGGACACTGTTATGGGAAGAAAGTTTGCGGTTAAGTCAGTTGTACGTAATGATATTCTATTGGTCCCATAATGCCCGGAATTCGTTGTGTTTGCATCTCTATTCAGAGGGTTGTATTTTGTTTTTTTTTCTTATTGTCGGAATAGTTTTGCACTTGTGGGCCTGTTAGGCTTAGTCCAAATCACGTATAATAATAATAAAAAAAACGAAAACAAAAAAACGGTGCCTCCCTTCGGTCGGATTAGAACTAGTTTTTTTTTTTTTTTTCACATGGCACAACACCCATACCACGTATTTTTGCCCAGTAAAAAGCAAACAACAGAAACTCACCGTTAACTCTTCTCCCATCTCATCTGCTACCGTTTTGCAGGCCAGGGATCTGGACAAGATCTTGACTACCATGTTCCCAAACATCGACGTCTTAGGAAGGAACCCACCGCTGTTTGAGTGGAATCCGGACTTCGTCCTGGGGATCACCAACGAGAACAACTGGTACGAATTATTGTATTACGTCAACCATATATATGTGTTCTCCAGTTTTGACAGGTATTCACCAATTTCTGTTTCCGGGAGTGGCCGCTGAAAAAAAGTTACAAGGACAAGCTGTGGATGATGCTGTGGTTTCAAATGGAGCAGATGTTCACACCCAACCCGGTCCTGCAGAGGAAGGTATTCAACACAACTTTTTCCACGCTGTATGCATGTTAGAACGATTCCCGTTGTATAAAGATCTCTTAATGGACACATCCATATATGCCTTTAATTTATCATGTTGCAGAGTATCGAGCAACTGTCTAACATGATACAAATTGACACTGCGTTGGCTATTGTAAACGAGCATTTCAATGAGCTCCGTGATGAGATAAGGCAGCGGGTAAAGGTGGACTGGAATAGCTGGAGAGTGATAGCCGCCGTGCTGCCATGACACTGTTGATACTGTGAGCTTTATTTTGATCATGCTGGGCTTTTCATGCCCCCTTTTATTGGCGACCAGGGTGGGCCGTCACTTTGAAGTGGTACCTACGCATCCTTGTGCATGACTCCACTTCGACATTATAGCTACCCGACCCGCCATTTTAAAAATTTATGTCATTAGGTTTAACTGATTGAATATATTTTGTTGCATGCGTATCCACCGTTGCATGCCATGAACCACCGCTTTTTTTGTAAAATACTTGACACCGTGCACTGCATGTTAAATTAGCATGGATTAAATTTTATTTTCTTTTCCATCTATAATTCAATGGAGTCTGCAAGTACACTATCTTTATTATCATTCCCACGACAAATCCCCTTGTGGATTATTTTTTTTCCCCTAACTGATGGATAGTGCCATACTCTTAGTACCAGGAAAGCATGGACATTCGACGAAACACAGTTTCAAAGTTATAGGAAATTTCGTCTCGAACTCGAACATCCCTAAGCCATTTAGCTCTCCAACGTAATGAAAACTTTCATTTGGCAACAATGTCTTGTTATAATTCCTTGCGTCCCACCCGCTAACCACATGACTCGGTTTACATTAACATGTTTTAATTTAATTATTCAAACACAACCGCAACTATTGTTACAACACAGACCAACACATTTAGGAGGCACATCCTCACAAGCTGCATTACATACTCCATCATTTTAAACAAGCAATCATACCAGAAATAAAGCGTAACTCACATAACCTATGAATACGCCCCTTCCGGATATCACATCAACTCGTAGAACGCGTAGCAGCCAGCCATATTCAATCCAACACGATGCGTAACCTCCAGCAAGGATAGTTCAGCCAACTCACTCAAATTCGTAATAGTCCTCACCTCCTTCTCCTGCTTCCATGCTATCGTAAGCCGCGCCAGCCTCAAAACTATCGATGTTTTCCCATATACTTGATTGTTGACACTTGCGGAAATTGTGCCCGCCCTTTCCACGCAATCGACACCTCTGAACACGGCAAAATTTATCCCGGGAGGAGACAACTCTTCGACCGCACCCTTTGTACCTTGTCCGCAACGGGTCCCGAACAGACACCCTGCTGACCTCCTCAGCAACACCCAGCCTTTGGCGATGTTTGTCTCGCAGGGATTGGCACTCCTTTACCAACCTTGTTTTCACGTCCACGTAGTCCTCGAAGATCCGTCAAGACAAGCTCACCAGCTCCCTGCAATCATCCAGCATCGCTGCATGCATGCTCATGTATGTCGCGTCTGGGATCTCCCCAACACGTACTCCGTCGCTGGGTGCACGCGGCTGCTTTGCCCTCTTTGTCCACCAATCAAGTATTAGGCTTTTGGGGATAGCCATCATGTTCAAATAAACTAGAACCCCAACCATGTGGACACAAGGAAGCTCGAACGACTCCATTCACTGACAAGAACAGCTGAATTTGTCGTCTTCCTCGGCCCACGACACGGCCCATGATCTCTGCTTGCAGTACATTGCAACCTTGAACAAAACACAAGCGCTCGTACTCTTGTTGGACACAACTCTCACATTGCTGGCTAGCATCAGCACCTCCCGAAACAGTTCGAAAACCTCTCTTGTATAAACCGTCGCAGCGAATTGCTCAATGGCTTCGAGTTTCGTTTTTACAACAGGCTCGCCGTACGCAGACTTGTAGTCTGCCACTAGTTTTCTTCTCCTCATGAATTTCAGATAGAGTTGGAAGTGCTCCACAAACTCCCTCAGATTGTACCCATTGTGTATAAATTTCCCAAGCTTCATATTCAAAGCTTCGCACCTCGATGTATTCTTCAGTCCTGCAAAAAATTTCCCCCGGATATGCGCATTAGACCATGAATGCTTCTTTTCATACATGTCCGCTATCCACATATGATCCTTCAACCCGTGCTCTGCCACGCTATCCGTCCATATTCTCTCAAATTCGTCAACCTCTAGATCTCCCATCAAGCATAGACAGAATTTCCTAAGAAAACCCGGCCGTCCAACTCTAGCAGTGGCGTTCCTTAACAAATGCCAGCTACACAAACTGTGATGTGCACCAGAGAAAACTGTACTAACCGCATTCTTCATGGTGAAGTCCCCGTCCGTGATGACAGATTTCGGCTGTTTTCCTTTCATTGCCTCAAGAAATGACCGCAACAACCACACATAGCTTCCTTCGCTCTCGTTGCACAAGATGGCGCAGCCGAACACCACCGTCCTCATATGATGGTCCACCCCTGAGAATATTACCAAAGGGCACTTGTATTTGTTATGACCGTACGTTGCATCAAAACCCAGGACATCCCCGAACACGCTGTAGTCATAACGACTTGTACCATCGCACCAGAAGAGATTTTCTAGCCTCTTGTCAATATCCAGCAAGTACCTCCAGAACATCCCAGAATCAGTGGTCCTTAAAGTTCCTAAGAACTTCAACGCGGCCTCAGCATCTGTCACGCTAGCCCGCCTTTGCTTCTCTATCGCATTATATATAATCCTTTATCTCGAACCCAACAGTCTCGAATCCCCCTGACTGATTGGCAAAGGCGCGGAAAATTGTCGGCACCCGCAACCCAGATTTTCTCATGGAATTGATTTGGTGCAAATCACCTTCCTTGACTGCTCTGTGTGACCGCGACAGACCCTAAACCTCGCATCCAGCATGGGATGATTATGGTTATCGCAGAATTGTTCAACAAACCATTGCCCGCTGGCATCATCAACGTGGGCCTTAATCCGGGCTTCACACCCGCACCGCGTGATTGGTCGAGGATCCATCTTCCTGTCTTCCCGCTGCATGTGTTTTCCGTCTCGCTCTCCTTCCCCCGAGCACACAAATATCTGCCAAATGATTTCGCCCTCCGCCCCCTGCTTTGTTCTGCGACCCACCTTGGACCTCCTGACCGAGAATCCCTTGCTGCGACCGTATTCGTTGTAGTAGTCATAAGCTGCCTGTAGGCTTGTGAACTCCGTCGTAAGGACGTCCTTGACTGTCAGGGAAGAAAATTCAATTGCACCGAAGGACCCTATCCCGTCAACAATCCTCACTGCTGCTCTGCATCTATGTCTGCATCTGTGGTGGACGAATACATCGCTTCTACTTCCTCTACCGGCACGGTTTTGTCGCTCATCCCATCATCCGCATTCTGCAACGAACAATATGCGGCATGTGTGACAACAGGCGGTGGGCCACATTAACATAAACCGGTGGACAAAAATTCATAAAATGAGCAACAAACACACCTGCGATGCATGTACTCGGTCAAAATTATATGAAAACTCATAGTTTCGCTCCACAAATCCATTCGACTGTCACAGTTCAAAAATCGCAGTAAGCAAGCAGAACATCAGCGTTATCAATCATAACTACGAATACATAGCTATAATCCCAGACATTCTAAAATAATCCCGTAACATGCAGAGTCCAACTAAAACTCATTCAACTGTAATTCGGGACAGAATTTAAAAAGTAACAAATCTAATTCAGCTATGTGTCGTTCTAAACGGCAACCTCAAAACATCAAAGGGTTATAACTGTTGGGGACACGGGAGGCACGACCCCCAATTGAAATATATTTCTGCGCATACCTCCCCCGACATTATCGGACGGTAAATAACTCAATGACACAGAGAAAGCGTACCTATGAATCTCGTTGTCGTGTGTGGTCAATTCCCTTCCCTTAGTGTGAACCTCAAGACGGCCAGATCTCGATCTGTGCTTCCGCGCCGTTAAATCCTGCGTTCTCCTCCACCGTGGACCATCATCTCCGTGCAGGTCGACCAAACGAAGCTTCACACTGACCCCAACACAGCTTTCACCTACCTATTAATGGAGTTTTGGGCTTTGATTTAGTACCGGATTCTCGTCTCCTCCCCCTCTTTTTCTTTTTTTTTTTTGAATTTCATCCCTAACCTTTACTTTTGCTTATTTGTGAACCGACCCCAATCTTTTCCGATAATTGATTTCATTACCTAGTCCATCAAGGTCTTGAATATACTTTCCCACCGAAGAAACGTCCAAAAAACATAAAAGCAGAAAATAGTACTACGAAAGAGAAGATTAAAAAAGAGAACAAAACATCACATAACTTGAAAGAGCGAATAGTGGATCAACCATGACACTAGTGCAACAAAGGCAGCGATGTTCAGGGAGATAAGAGACGGCAGAGATTGAGACGCGATGAATCGTGGATGGTGGATCTTGGGATGGCAATGGATAGAGTAGGATTTGGAGCCAACTCTAATCCTATCCGCGGGTTGATATTTTTATATAAACTCAACCCTACTCTACCCCCTAACCCTACCCATTCTTAACCGGCGAGTACTCGACCCTACCCGCAGGTTACAAAAAAGATGCAAGATTATTATATAACTTGATGATAATTTAAAATAGAATTGACTTTTATGTAAAAGAAAAAGTATTAAATGATCAATTAATGATCTTCTTTTAGTGGCTAAGGATCTTTTGTATTTAGTGAGAGGTCTTTCGTTCAATGGACTTGTTTGGGTGACCTTCTAAGAAAAGATCTTTTTTCGAGTTATCTTTTTTTAAAAGATTTTATGAAAAAGTAAAAGTAATTTTATGTTTGGGTATCTCATGTAAAAAATATATTTTTATCTATCAATTATATTTGGGTATAACAATATAAAAGTATTTTTTTGTTTATTTATTATATGAAAAACATCTTTTTTTTAAGAAAAAAAGATCTTTTAAAAAAAGATGTAAATTACAACTTCTCAAAAAAGATGTTTTGTTTTTTAATTTTTCTAGTGCTTTTATTTTTACTAGTAAAAATTTGCTAAACACGTTAAAAAATAAAAAAAAAGATATTTTTAGATTAAAATTTTTTTTTATCAAACACAATATTCACTTGAAACAAATTTTTATATAAGTATATAACATTAACATATACGTGTATAGGGTGCGGGTTGGTCGAGTAGAGTTGAGGCTCAACACACACCCTACCCAATCGAATGGAGTCGAGTTGGGTATCCGCGAGTAGAGTGCATGTTGCCACCCCTAACTCCAAGCTTAGTGAATTGCGAACAACAAAGCTCCAAATGCGGGGAATCATGAACAGCAAAGCTCTAGGCATACGAAATTGTGGACGGCAAAACTCCAAGCACAGAGAATAGTAGACATCAAATGTCCAGGTGTGATTAATCGTGAAAGGCAGAACAAGAGCGTGAGACACTATGAATGGTGAATGAGAGAGTAATTTAGAGTTTGTGGAGTGTGATTGGATGGGAGTGATGGAGAAAGTAAACTACGGATAGATAATGATAATAAGATAGAAGTAAATTAGTAATTTTATAGAATAAGATAAAGATAAATTAGTACTTTTATAAAAAATTTAACTGTTAGACTGGATAAATAATCTATCAACCAAACATTTGGATCATTTTATCGAATAAAATATATTTTTTAGAGATTATTTTGTTAAAAATAAATGTTAAAAAATCGTTTTGTCAAAAATTAAATCTTTTAAATACCAAAATAATTATTTATTCTTTATTTTAACATAGGTGAACACTCACATTTAACTTTGTTCATATAAAATTAATTGTTAAAAATTATTGATCTTAGATTATTTAATATATTTATTTAAATTATTATTTAATAATTTTCAGTTATCAACTTCACACAAAAATAATTACATATAAATTTACTCCTTTAATATCTCTTTTAGAAAATGAATGGTGCCGCTTTGTGGTCATTATTCATTGCCATTTTCTTAGAGTGATAGGTCTTTAAAATGATAAAATAACATGTCATGAATTTTGCCATAGATTTATGAATCTTTTAACAAAATACTAAATAAATTCTAAGAAAGATTGAAATACAGGAGAAATTGTGGCCAATATTTTAATTTTTCAGAAATTTATATAAATTATGTATTTTAATTTTTTTAAAACTTATTTACCATTATTTTTTTGTAAATCTATATAACACATTTTTTAAAAAAAATTGCTTGATATGTTAATTTTTTTATGAAAACTTATAAATTTATCGTAAAATATTTTTAAGACCTATTTATTATTTTTTTTCCTCTTTGGCTAACAATATTATCACTTGTTTTCTTCAATTGTATATGTATATTGGTTAATTAATACAAATAGTTAAGTGTAATATTTGTGAATTAATAAATTATATATTTTTTGTTTACTGCTGGTATATATATATATATATATATATATATAACTTATTTCAAGTTGTAAAGATATTTTAGTTTTAACTTTTAACTGACTACTCCTTTTTTTTATAATACCTATTTTATAGGCTTATTCTTTTACTGTCATTTTTTTAAATTGCAAATGCGATATTATTCTGTTTATTTTTTAAAATATCAGAAGGAATTTAGTTAAGTGGAAACAGAATTTGTGTTAGTTTAATTGTGGGTGGGCCGGTGGAGAGAGAATTTTGCTGTTCTGAGAGCGAAGCTAATTGATTAGCTTTCCTTCTAGAAACAAAAATACGAATAATTTTTCCTTCCGATCTTTTTCTTTTAGGATTGATAAATTCTGTAATCACTAATCAGATACTTATGTAGTTTTGTTGGGTTAATTACTCTGATTCCAAATGCGTTACTTTCGGCTCAGGCCATTGTGATTCGTTACCGTAATTTACTTAACTAGTTGCAACTTGCAAGTGATTATCTTTCTTTTTTTGGTCAAGGATTTTTTTTTTTCACATGTATTTTTTAACGTGGGTTAGTTTATATACAAAGCGAGATTCGAATTTCTGATATTTATTTAAACAAACAAATAAACTAATTACTTAATCAACTCAAGTTGGTTGGTGAATAACTATCTAATTCTTTATATTTCGGCTTCCTCTTTTGGGATTCTTTTGGTTCCATTTTTGGGTTGAAACTATTTATTTGGTTCAAAGCCTATGATTCAATTATTTGGGTCAGCCCATTTACTTTTTCGATATTGTCCTTAAAGATGTTACCCAAATATCGGCCTGTAGCACTATTGCAGTTGTAGCCGATCACAATGAACACAAGCGGGCTGTGGTCGAGGCTTTGGCATAGTGACAATTCATCACATTTCGATATGACATTTGGTTGAGACCATATAATAGATAGAAATCCTTAAAAATCTTTAATGTATAAATGTGTAATGTGCGAAATTTATGATATAGTGTCTAAAAATGTGACTGACCAATTTATCTGACCCAAAAGAAAAAAGAAGACTACTAGAGGACTAGCAAAATTTGTAATTTGTACTTATTAATTAATCATTATTAATATTTTTAATAGTGTGAAATTACATTTAATAATGTAAAATTATTTTTTTTTCTTTTAATGGTTAAGTGCTGATTAAATTTTAATAAAAATACTGACTTTTTAGACTTTTTCAAAAAAAAAAAAAAAAGCTCAGCTCTCTTCTTTTGATTTATAGTTTGTCAATCATTATTTTCTATTTTTTTTTCGTGAAAAACTTATTAAAAAAAATATTTTATTCTTTTTAAACCAGTTTATTTAGGCGTCATTTTTTAGCATGTCATAGTAAAAACGCTAACCTAAAATGCGTCTTGAGATAGAAAAACATCTAAGGGTGTGTCACGGCTTCCATAGTATGTAGAACCGAGAAAGATGAAAACGCTTTTTCAAATTGAAAAGATATCCATATTTGATATGTATAAGGTCAATTTTATGGTGTCTATGACTTGGTGCTTAAATTTTGTCTAACTTTCTTTTTGTATAGTAAATTTTGAATTTTTAAAAATTATTTATTTTTATATCTTTTAAATTAAATATTAATTTTTAACTCTTTTTAATAAATAAACATCATATTTTAGGGATCATAGCATTCACCATATTTTTTTTACTTGTGTTGGTAAGGTTATTAGCATAGGAAGAGTATATTTGAAGATAATAATCCACCTATCCCAATAGGCCAATAGCACCAAGGGAGCAGGAGTAAAAGTTTAGTTGGTGCAAGAATAATGAGTCACATCATTGGGCTCTCTGATAAACATGCCGTATTATTTGATTAATTTGGAGAATCTGAATCCAACATCGTGCTACTATATGATATTTGTTCCCATGCTTTTCCTTTGCTTTATGCACTTTCTCATCCATTTCCATTATGTATACATTGCTAAATTCAATAAAAATAAATTCCAATAACAAAAACAAATAACGAATTTCAGTGTGTGATATTAGGAATGCATTGTATTGTAGGATGATAACCTGCATCATAGGTTCCCACAATTAGATGCTTATTATTTTTTCTTATATAGCTAGGTACCTCTACCTGAGCACGTAGTTCTTGGCTTGTTATAATTTGGAACTATACTTTTGTTTCGATTTCTAACTACTTACTTTTCACTCTTCAAGATAAATGTTTGTCTTCATGCATTAGGTCTTAGGATGCACCCTCTCAATGTTCCCTACTCCTCCATTATTTATTTGTCAACTCACTTTCAGGCTCTCATAATTATTTATTTTGGTTTTTAAATTATTATTATCAGCAATAAGGGTAGAACAGGAGTTGGTTTAATGAAGATACAATAATTCCAGTTGTTGTCCATAACATATTTCTTAGTATAGTCCAATTGGATTAATGATTTGATGGACATTAGCAATTTGTACAGATATGAAAACCACTATGTGCATTTGTGACACCACTACTTCATGCTTCAATACTTGGGTATATAAAGCTGTCTTTCTCAATATACATGTTTTGAATTATATTTTAAACTTCAAAATAAATAATTGTCTTTGTTCTTAAATCACATATTTTCAAGAATATATAGCAATCTATCATGGATGCTTAGGATGGAGTTTGTGGGGTAGCATTGGTAGTTGATTATGACTTCTAAAAGAATGTTTGAATTCATTAATGCGGCTGCCTAATTTATTGTGCTTTCCAAAAGTAACATAATAATCAAATTGCATTGCTTCCATCCTAATCTTGTTTCACTAGCAAATGCAAGTTGTGTTGTTTGAAAAATCTTTTCTATTCTTTTTATTTATTTTTTATATTTTTCCCACTCACAATAATCCTTGATTTCTCGTATCTTTTTAGTAGCTAATGGGAGAAACCTAAGGTTTATCCAAAGGACAGTAAATAATTAATTTAAATGTGAACACTTTCTTAGCTTTCACATACATTTAACATTTATTTAATTTATACTGTACCCTCTTGTTTCTTAGTGTGCAACTTGCATTTGTATGGCTATTGGCCAGTATTAGTACTAGTTTGCCGCAAAAGAACCAACTAAATTAAATAATATTCAACGGAAAATTAGTGGGAAGAAAACAATGTCAATTGGTTCATTTTTGGATTTAATATTCAACGAGTGGCTACTCTTATTAAAGTGGATTAGTGGCATATCAGCCTAATAATCACACAATCTAATTTTTTTTCCAGGTTATTTAATTTTAGGCGAATAAGACATTCACGATCGTTGATGTTTCTTTCTAAAGTTTGGTTAATCTATCAGTTGGTGGTCGTGGATGCATATATATGTAGATTGCGATGTGTTTGAGATGCCAAAGGCTTAAAGTTTGGTTCATTATCTTTGTTGCATTAACTTTAAATATGAATTTTAAAAAGGTGCTCAAAAAGAGATAGTGAATACTTTATTCGTTTGATTGCTCTTTTCATTACAAGATTGACGAATAAAGGTGCTTCTTGGAATTGAATCCTTTCGCTTCCTGCTTTTCATAATTCCATCTCATGAATTGGGCATTTTGCGATGCAATATTATTTTAAATAATCTCCTATTGTATATTTCAATATTCTTCAATAATAAAAAAAAAATACTTGTTATAATTATAAGTCCATATACTGTACTCCTAATGCATGCTTAGTATGCTATTTAGGCGAAATTTTTACACAAAAAAGAAGGGGGAAATGGTAGTAGTAGTAGTAGAAGTTGGCCCAAGTATCTAACCATAAAACTTAAATAAAACGTTCTAATTTCTGTTATCTAGATTATAAATAAATTATCCAAATTCTTTACGGCATAAAGACCAAATAAGATGTAACAACTTTTCTCATGAAAATGATTACATTTATGATTGATACTTGTGCTATATCTGTGTTTATCTTTTATGTGAGGGAAATAAAATTTCGACGTTTTATATAGTGAGCAGCAAGTATTGTTAGGACACGCATGGAGAGATTCCTCCATAATTACAAGTCCTTTTCGATTTTTCTTTGTCCAGATGCCAAAAGAAAGAATCATCCATTAAATACACGATCACGTGGAAATGAAAAGAAATTCAAAGATGGGTAGCAATCAAGTAGCAACAGTGATGGCCAAAAAAAAAAAAAACGAAAAATTTACAAAATTGCATTAGAAATTAAAAGTGTGCGCCAGATAAGCATTCCAAGATAAAAAAAAGAAAAGAAATGAACATAATGACAATGTTATCTAAAATTAATTACAAGATGTTATTTGATTCTAAGTAACAATAATAATCCTTATACAGTACCCTCATAATTATAGTACTATATATATATAAAAAAAGATATGAAGATGATATGATCCAAACACAAACCACTATAACCGACATCTCATCCACCCATTGTTTCAACTTTCAACATAACAACTCTCTCTCATGGCATTGGACCCAGATATTGAAGAAAAGTATGTTCACAACAGCAAGGTCATGCTAGGATCTGCAATTCTTCTCGTTATACTCATCCTCGTAATCATCCTATATCGTTCTTATGCTCACTTCTGCGCACGCCGCCGCCGCCATCTCTTCCCTCACACTCTTCCAGCTTCTTCCACTTCCGCCACCGCCCCTGTTTTCAACGACCGACTGGATCCAACCATTCTCAAGTCCCTACCGACCTTTACTTTCTCCTCCGCCGTGCACCGCCCCCTGCAAGACTGCGCCGTCTGCCTTTCGGAGTTCGAAGACGGAGACAAGGGCCGTGTGCTGCCGAATTGCAGCCACGCGTTCCACTGCCAATGCATCGACGCGTGGTTCGCATCTCACTCCAACTGCCCTCTCTGCCGGTCACCGGTTAAACGGGTTACCACGCCGGTTGAAGCGTGCTCGATTCCGGTTTCAGTTGAATTAGCGGTTGAATTGGAAGCTGGTGGTTGCTCGTCGCTTCCTCCGCCGGTGATGTGCCCTAGGAAGCCGTTGAATGTGGTGGTGGAGATTCCGGAAGAGGAGAGAGGGTTGGATCATCGGATTCTTTCGCTGAAGAAGTTTTGCAGCGTGTAGGTGACTACACCGCACTTTCGGTGTGGACTACGGACTACTGTGAGGAGCTTTGTAATGCAATTTCACCAAGATTCATGATGACATGGCAGTTGATACGGAAACAAATGAATTGTTTTCGTTTTCATTTAAAGTACGGATGTTTTTACTGTAGAATGTTGAGTCTGATCTGAATCATGTGGTGCCTCAACCATTTAGCGCTCGTGGTTGCTACTTGCGTTAGTTGGACACGTCTCTCTTAACAGCGTTCACTCTAGTTGTATAGAATTTCAGGACTCTTGCCACCTAAGGAAGGTGCTTCATCATTTAAATATACATATTTCTTGATAAAAGTCTACTTTTTCTGCTATCTTATCTTACTCGATTATATAAAGTGTAATTGCTTAGGTTGATATATTTGAATTGAAGCGAATCCCAAGGATGAACATCACAACAACAGTCACAATATATATCTCTTGTGCAGTGTTATTATTTCATTTGATGCGAGAAAACAGGGGAAAAACAGGGGAACGGCTGGTACAATATATCTGAATGGTTCAATTTAATTTTACTATGTACATATTTTAGACAATTTCTTGGTTGTTTTTAGAAAAAATAAATATTTTTATTCTGTTCCTAAATAGCACAACAACATCAAGAATCTGGAATTCTCCAAAGTGGTCTAAACAATAACTACGAAGAAAAGGAGAATCGTCCAAGGGGATGAGCTTCAGCATTGCTAGTTTAACGTTAGTTTTATTTTATGATTTGGGTTGTGAGATTTAGGATCTAAGGTGTTAAGGTTTAAAATTTAAAATTTAGAATTTTATTTTATTAATATTTTTATAATTTAAATTAAAAATAATAATGAGTCATAATTCTTATGTGGAACCAAATTATTTTATAAAATAAAACACTAATTTACTCTTAAAGTACTTGTCAATTTCTCCAATATGTTAGAGTGATTTTGATGGAAGTGAAAATATTCAGCTGTGTCAAACTAGGCTGATGCCATATAATGAATCCGTTAATCCAATGAGTTACGGGTTCGAGTCTCCTATCTTTTCAAATTTTTAGCTAATGAGTAATAGCTCAAATGACATAGTCTCTCCATACTCAATTAAGAGGTTGTGGGTTCGAGTCTCCTATCTTTGGTAAAAAAAAAAAAAACATCATTTTTTCATTAAAATTGTAATGTTTTTTTTTTTTATGAAGTGGCCGAATAAAAATTTGAACGCAGCTAAAAGTTACAATGCTAAATTTTTACAAAAGATAAATATATTAGCACAACCATGTCAGCCGAAAGAAATAGCCTAACTAAATGGGCCTCACAGTTTCTGTGTATAATGGACGTTAATAACAGTAGCCTGAAAACCCATTATAACATAGGCCTGATTAAGTCCAATTTGAGCAAAGTTCAACCAAAAAAGGAAAACAAGAAAATGCTTACAGGAATTTTTTTCGGTGGAGAAAGTATATTATGGACCTTAAAGGAAACTCAAATAATAAAAAACACATGGGTTGGTTTACAAATAAAAGAGAGTAACGGTTGGAGAAAGTTTGAGAAAAATTTAGAATTTGGGAAGAGCTTTCGATTCTAGAAAGAGCGTTGAGAAAAGCACTTAACCATGGTAGTAACAACAATAATGGTGAAGCTGAACCTTGTTCAGTTAATAATAAGGATCATCAAAAATTCTGTGATCTTCAACAAAAGATTTTTTGCCAGAAGCAAGAGGTTAAGGAGTTAAAGGAAAAATCTTGGTGGAACAAAGGTTTCGATGGCTTTGTTTTGTTGCTTGTTAGGTTTGTTTTCACTGTGTTAGCAAGGATTAAAGTTGTGTTTGAAATTGGACATTGTGTTCCATATTTGTCTCGTAGTTTATCAGCATCAGCCAGTTTTTTTCTTGGACCAAAATCCCAATAGTGAAAATTATGCTATTCATGTTTTTAGACCGTTCAAAAGTTTGAAGCTTGATGGGAATGGTGATTTGGGGTGTGGTGGTTTTTTTTAATCTAATTGTAAGTTACTGAAAGGTGTTGGATTCTCTGTCTGTGATCCTATTCTTGCTGGAGAGTGGAGAGAAGCATTGAGGAGAATTTTTGGTTGGATTTCACCATTGGCACATAACATGATTAGGTGGCAGAATGAGAGGAGCTTTGAGGAGATGAACATGATGATTCCAAAGACCAATAGTAATGTGGTGTTGTTGCAGACTGTTTTTTGAAAGCAAAGAGAAGACAGAAGCTGCCTTAATTGAAAAGATGAAGTTCTAGTGAGAATGGATAATGTTATTAGATAGGAGTAATTGAATTTGAAACCTTGTCTTTTTTTTTTTTTGGGTCATGGGAACCTTGTCTATGGAATAAGGGTTTCTATAAGGTGTGTTTAAGTGGGTTGTAGGTTTGGCCCATGTAGCAAAGTTAAAAAAAATATATAAACCAATTTCTCAAAAAAAAAAACAAAAATCAATTCTTCCAAAAAAAAAAAAACTGGTACGTACAAAGTTGATCCAATTGAACCATGTTGGGATCGGTCCGCAAAATACATTTAATTTTGTGACAAATCTAGCATTTTCAACAAGTTCAATATAACACACGTCCAAAAAAAAAAAAAAAAACAAGTTCAATATAACAACCATCTAAACCATTTATTTGACATCTTGTTGTATGGTCTTTTAAGGATCTGGTTATTTTTTTGCTACCAAAGACATTCCCATGCTTACAAGGTCAAAACTCAGAAGAAGTAAAATAAGAAGCGCATATTACCGGGGGAAAAAAAAAATGAAGCGCAGAACGCAATAAGTGGATCATTATTTTCGGTAAACCTGACAGCAAAGGGTATTGAAGGGACATAATGAAAGCAAGGCCGCAGAGTAAAGTATAAAACTTGAGAGCTGCATGTAAATTTTTCGTGGTTGGCATATTCACGTAGAGAGGCAGGTAGCTACACAGTGAGAAGAAAAAAAAGAAAAGAAAGATAAATAAATAAAGATGGCACGCGCCATGAAAATCTTCTCATTGATGGCAATCTGCGTGATGATGGTGGCACAGCAAGTTGCGGCAGTCGAGGAGGCAGCCGGGGCACCAAGCCATGGACCCCAGGGACCAGAACTGATCAAGTTTCTTTGCTCGATGTCACCAAAAAAGGATCTGTGCCTGAAAGTGTTGTTCTCTGACCCATCAGAGTTAGCCGGCGCAGGCCTGACCGACTTGGCAGTGGTGGCACTGAGGGCGGCGTCCCTGGACGCCTCCAGCATGCTGGACGACGTTACCAGATTCATCGATGATCCAGACATGAGCCCAGCCATCCAGCAGGGTTTGTCTGACTGCAAGGAGAACGTCTTGGACGCCGGAATGCAGCTGGATGACGCCGTTGCTTCCTTGTTGCAGGGTGCTGACAGAGACGCACACACCTGGCTCCGCGCTGCTTATGCCGCCATTGACACCTGCGATGCTTCTATTCCCGGAGATGATGATATTCTCTCCGTTAAGAGCAGGCAGCTCCGTACCCTTGTCGACCTTGCCACCGCCATCACCAATTTCTTGCCAAATAAGAACCTCCAAAGCTAGACACGCGTTTCTTGCGCTTGTAAACGGCTCAGTTTTTCGGTTTATTGCGCCGTCACAAAAACTACTTATTATGGCTATCTTAATTAATCACATTTGAAATCTAAATCATGCCTTATGCTAAGGTATCCTTCATTCTTCCATTCATTGACAACGAACTTTACGATTCTTGTTCATTTTTATAAACCATCACTTCGTACCATTATATGCCTTAACAAACAATTAAATATCAACAGAAATTATTGTCTTCAGTAATTTCATGCCAAACATCAAAAGGTTAAATGGTAAAATAAAAAGTAAAATAATATCAGCGTTCACATCTTCTTAGCAAAGCCCTTCAATTTAAATAAATGCAAAATGGGATGAGGGCTATAGTGTTTCAATTAGATCACGCTACTCTGTAATTAATGTCGAGAGATCTAAAATAAAGTGAATGTGGGTGTAGATCTAAAATTCTAAATAAAGGCATTGGTGTAGGCCACTCCAGTCTTGGGTAACCAATTATCTCCAAGCAAGAAATTCGAAACAGTAAAGTTAGCAGCATCCGTTGCGTTAATCACATGGTAATCCTGCCACGTCACCCTATTCGCAATACTGGACCCCACCCCACTGTTATTAAACTCAGCATAATACAAAGTGGTCAACGCAAAATCTCTGTCCCATGGACGCCACCCTGCACCGTCAACCACACCATCAATCATGGTTTGCACGTACACCGTTCTCGAATACTCCTTCCATGGCCTCCAGAGATACGTTGCCGCGGCGCCACTTCCCCAGCTCTGGAACACAACCTTGGCGTTCCCAAATATGAAATCTACGGTTTTTCCATAAAATTGTCTTAGAGAGTGGACATACACTGCCAGTCCAAAAGAGTGTCCACTCATAACTTATGAATACATATTATGAGATTAAATTGGATTTTTTTTATATAAATAAATAAATTCAATATTTTATTTATTAATATATATAATTTAAAGAATATTTATTTTTAAGTGATATTACATATTTTATTTACAATATAAAAAGAAATAAATCACATTTTTTAAAATATTTTATTGATTATTTCTCATTTACCGTGTAAATAAAATATATATATACTACACTGTAAACAAGTTTATTTTATATAAGTTAAGTATGTCTATAAAAAATTTATTTTACATATATTTTAGACATAATACAAAAAAATAATTTTTTGTATGTTATACAAATATATATACTAGTATTTTTACAATTTTAACTATTATTGAAATATTGTATATAAAAGAGTTTCACATATGTATATAATTACGTATCATTACGCCAACAAAAATAATTATTTTTAATAATTAATATGTGAATAATCATTTAAAGAAATAAGTATGATTGAATGATAGTGTAAAATAATTTACACTATTAATATATTAAAATTAAACTAAAAAATAAATGATAATACAATAATTTATTAAAAAAAGATAATTTAAGTTTAAATATCAAACCTCTAATTTTAGAGAATTTGAAAATATGAATAGTTTGATGGATTTTGGAAGGTTAATAAAAACCTCAAAAATCATTATCCTCTCAAAAATAAAACCAATTAAAACCTTTCTTTTTCCTTCAAAATCATCCGAAACCAAACTTGTAAACCTACTCTAAAGGATAATTTGTATTCCCACTTTATTCCTTTAATTTTTTGTTTAATTAATTTGTTAATTCTGTAAATTTTTTAATTTTACTAATCTTTACTGTTTAAAAATGTGTAATTTGATTTTTATAATAGCTAGATGAAATATCTATCTCAATTCGTTGTCCTCCTGATATTATTCTAAATTTAAAAATTGATGGTTAACTTTTAAAATGAAAGATAAAATTAAATAAATAACAAATAAATTTATGGGTAATTTACTTGTATAAATCATATTAACATCAAAATTACTATACTGTCCTAATTAAAAGTAAAATGGCTACAATTTTATCATTTAATTTTTAATATAAATCATGGACGTAAAATCATGGGAGATCTCATAATTTATGACAAAAATAGCATGAGCTTTGCATTAGAAAATCATGGAATTTTGATAGGTTTTGAGTGACGTACCCACGTAGTAATCTATAAAAAAATTTTCATGATTTACCATAGCTTTGTATAAAACTTGAGAAAGACCCAAAATTTATGCATGCATGGTTGCATAAAACTCTATAAAAGTCCATGATTAACTATTGAAAGAGAAGTGTGTATAAAATTGGTGTGAAGTGATCAGAAACAAAATTATATATTATACTTTGAAGTATGTAAATTAATAATTTTATGAAATAATTAACATGTAATATCATAGCAAAAATTGCTTCGGCCTAACCATTATTATCTAAAAAAACATGAATAATTTTTTGAATTAAAAAAAATTTAATTTGTTATTAAATTTTAAAATTACTGAACATCATTCAGTATATGTTCATATTTATTTTAGAATTATGAGTGTTCAACATTTTCTAATAAAAAAATAATTTTAAAATCTAATTAAGAGTCCAAAAAAATAAAAGAATAATTTTAAAATTTAATATTATATTTTTAATATTTTTTCTCAAGCAATTCTGATACTATATTATAAAATTATTTATTCCAAAAATTTAAATTAATAAAAAAAGATAATATTAATAGTTATATCTCTAATACCATCACTTAACTGTTACCGATTTATTTTGATGGTAATAAAGTGAGGGCTAGCAACAGTCTTGACGTGCTTATTTTTCATTTTGGTTCTTCGTTTCCATTTTACATTAAAAAAAAAAAACTAAGAAAGAACATGAAAACTTAGGAAACTGAAAGAAAGAAGTACGAACGGTTTTGCTAAAACAATAAACCACTGAACTATTTTCGATTTTGTTATATTATATGTCACTCGATTTATTTACGTGATGATAATAATTGTATTTGTATGTAATATAAATTCTTCCGCTGTATATCATATTGTAATTAATATATGATTTTATTGAAGAGTGGTCACGGTATTCTTGATAATAATTAAATTTTAAAAAAATATTAAAATATTAATATGATATATTTATAATTATTACAAATTATATAATGAACTTACCTATAGAAATTTATTATATTATTCATATATAATTAAATTGAAATAGAAAATATTTTACTTCTTAATTAACCCACATGTATTAAAAAATAGTATTTTATTTACTAGTTTCATCACTTTAGTCGATATAGTGAATATTATGTGTTAAAATCTTTGTTCACAAGTAGATTTTAATGACACTATAATTCATATTTATTTTGATATGACTTGCATTGGTATGTATTATCTTATGTTATGAATTTTGATGTACCTATTTAAAGTCGAGTAATATCAGCATGATTTATTATTTACAGCAGTAATGATATCTAAAACTGTATCTGAAATTCATTTATTAAGTGGTAACAACTATAAGGAATGGAAAGATAAGGTTCTCTTTTATTTAGAGTGTGCAAACCTTGACTATACTCTTCGTAGGGAAGAGTTTTTGGCACCTACTGATGTTAGTACTCGATTTGAGGTATGTAGCATTATACGAATGGTGGAAGAAATTCGATCCAACCGTTTAAGTATAATGTTCATTAAGTCTCATATCTCAACTAGTATCCGTAGTTCAATTTCTGATTGTGAAAATGTTAAGAATTACATGAAGACTATTGATGAACAGTTTGAGTCTTCTAGTAATGTACTTGCAAGCACTCTAATGACACAATTGTCATCCATGAGGTTTACTGGCATAAGAGGTGTGCATGAGCACATCATGAGATAGAGGGACATTGCAGCACAATTAAAAGCTTTAGAAGTTAAGATCTTTGACTCATTTCTGGTGCATCTTATTCTGAATTCTCTTCCTACTAATACGGGTCATTTAAGATTTCTTATAACATACATAAAAAAAATGATCTATTAGTGAATTACTGATAATGTGTGTACAAAAAGAAGGAATGCTAGTTCAAAAATTTGGTGAAAATGTACTGTTGGTGACAAATGAGGGTGGTAAAAAGCTAGCTTATAAGAAAAAAGGAAAGGATAAAGCATCCTATCCTATGAAAAAAGAAAAGACACATAAAAAAGGAATGTCCAAAATTTAATGATGGATTTAAGAAGAAAGGTATTAACCTTTGTGATCTTATTCTTTCAGTGTATTTTGAATTTAATTTTGTTGAAATATGTCATGACACTTGGTGGATTAATTCTTGTGCTAAAATTCATCATATTTCAAATACCATGTAAGGTTTCATTAGGAAAAAAAAACTGATAGAAAGTGAATTGAGTATTTATATAGACAATTGAATGCATTTATGTGTTGAGGCTGTTGAAACATTTAGATTTATATTAAATATTGGTTGTATGTTAGATTTAGAAAGAACTTTTTATATTCCAGATTTCTTTAAAAATTTGATTTCTTTATGGGCTAAGTACGATTTTGGTCCTTAAGGTAGGGCTGAAAATTTTTTTATCCCTAGCCTTTTTTTGCCTACAAAATAGTCCCTAAGGTTAACTTAGTTTTAAAATCGTCTGTTGGACTAAAATACCTTCCCCTTCTCCTTCCCCTTCCCCTTCTTCCCCCAAAATCAACCAGAAACAAAGCAAAAGCAGAAGCAACAATAAAACAATAACAACCAGAAGCAAAAGAACAACAACAACACCAGCAGCAACAATAATAAAATCAGAGACAAAATCAATGTAATCAGAAACATAAACAGAATCAGAATCAGAGTGAAACAGAAGCATAAATAGAAGCAAAAACACAAAGAAAGGCCCAATGTAATCAGAAGCAAAATCAATGTAATCAGAAGCATAAATAGAAGCAAAATCGGATGACTATTTGGTGATACATGGCAGCAAGAACAGCTCCAATGAAAGGCCCAACCCAGAAAATAATCCACTCCAATGAAGAAAAGGACATATGAAATTCAGAAAAAAATGAGTGAGAAAAAAAGCCAAAATCGAAGAAGACATACTTGATCATTCCATGCATGGTCTCTGTTAAAGATGATGGTAGCACTAAGGCTCCTAGCTGGGTTAATCCCAGTTCCAGTGATAGGAATGGTTGCCAAGTGGACCAAGAAGACAGCAAACCCGATCAGAAGCAGCGGCGATCGGCGAGGAGCAATGACGACCAGCGACCAAACGAGGAGGAGAAGCAGAAACGACGAGCGGCAAGCGGCGGACAATGTCCACTCTTGCGAATCTGCTGGCGTCGATGTCGAGGAGCAACGGCGATGACCGAACGACGAGGAGCAGCGGCGAGATCCAACGACGAACGATGTAGAGCAGCGGCGACGGATTCCCTTCCCCTTCCCTTCCCCACCTTCTCTTCCCCCTCTTCCCAGCCTCCCCGAGCGTGATTAACCCTTCCCCTGTTCCCAGCCTTTAACACGTTTTTCTTTTTTTTTCTTTTTTTTTATATTTTTTTAATTAGGGATAATTTGGTAAAAAGAACGATTTTAAAATTAAGTTAAACCATAGGGACCATTTTATAGGCAAAAAAGGCCAGGAACGAAAAAAATTTTCAACTCCTACCTTAGGGACCAAAATCGTACTTAACCCTTTCTTTATCTAAGCTTGTAAAACAAGAATTATGTATAAATTTTTATGATGATGCTGTTGACATTATTAAAAATTCTAATATTATTAGACGTAGTACTTTAATTGGTGATTTATTCAAAGTTTATTCAGCTAATAATGTTCTATCAGGTTTAATGGTTATGCATAGTAATGTTATGAATGAAAAATCTTTCATATTGTGGCACTGTAGATTGGGACACATCTCCATTGGGAGAATGAAAAAATTAGTAAATGATGGTGTTCTTGAACCTCTAAACTTTACTGATTTTGATACTTGTGTAGATTGCATTAAGGGCAAGCAAACTAAAAAGTCTCAAAAAGTGCTAAAAAGAGTTCTGATATATTAAAAATAATTCACACTGACATATGTTGTCCTGATATGTCCTCAAGTGGTCATAAATACTTCATCTCCTTTATTGATGATTATTCATGATATATGTATCTCTATATGCTTCATAATAAATATGAGGTATTAGAAACTTTTAAAATTTATAAAATTAAAGTAGAGAAACAATGTGAAAAATAAATTGAGATTGTGAGATCAGATAAAGGTGGAGAATTCTATAGAAGATATACTGAAAGTGGACAAATATCTGATCCATTTGTAAAGT
This sequence comes from Arachis hypogaea, assembly GCF_003086295.3. NCBI lineage: Eukaryota > Viridiplantae > Streptophyta > Magnoliopsida > Fabales > Fabaceae > Arachis > Arachis hypogaea. Next base: position 11,703,692 of record NC_092051.1, read on the forward strand.
ATCTTCAAAAGCATTGTATTGTGTGATATAATACACCATGTTTGGCACACCAGATTAAAATGGTATATCTGAAAGAAGAAATAGGATTTTGTTGGATGTAATGAGGAGTATGCTTACCAACTCTAATCTTCCTTTATCTTTGTGGAGTAAAGTCCTTAAGACAACTGCGTATACATTAAATAGAGTTCTAACTAAGGTAGTTGCTAAAATGCCATTTGAACTATGAAAAAGTTAGAAACCTAATTTGAATCATATAACATTTGAGATTATCCTCCTGAAGTTCGGGTTTATAATCCACAAGAAAGGAAGTTGGACCCAAGGACAATAAATGCCTATTTTATAGGTTATGCAGAAAAGTTTAAGGGTTACAAGTTTTATTGTCCTTCTCATTCAAGTAAAATAGTTGAATCTAGAAATATAAGATTTTTAGAGCATGATATAAAAAGTGAGAGAAATTGTTCTCTTAGATTGTTGAGAATAATAATATTTGTCAAACATCTTCAGGTACAAGAATAATTGTTCAATACAATGCTCATTCAGATAGGGTTAATGTAGAACAACCTATTATTGATGTTCCATATCTTGAAGATAATATTCTAGTAGATTATATAGTGGAGGATCAAATTCTTCATAATGAAAATGTTGTTCAAGAATATATTGTTCAAGAACAACCTCAAGAAGTGGGAGAACTTATTATGCCACTACTTCTATAAAAAATTGATAATGCAACATTAAGAAGACCAACTAGAATAAGAAAACCTACAATTTCTAGTGACTATGTAGTATTTTTTGCTGAGTCTAACTATGATGTTTGTGTTAAAAAAGACCCAACGACATTTTCATAAGCAATAGAAAGTGGTAATTTCAATTTATGGTTAGATGCTATGAAGGATGAAATGAATTATATAGCGGATAACTAAGTCTGAAATATTATAAAATTGCCTAATGAAAAAAAGGTCATTGACTGTAAATGAATCTTTAAGATTAAGAAAGATTAATCAGATAATATTGAGCGCTATAAGGCTAGACTTGTTGCTAAATGGTTTACTCAAAGAAAAAGAGTTGACTACAGAAAATTTTTTTCTCCTGTTTTAAAGAAAGACTCTCTTTGCATTATTATGACATTGGTAGCATATTTTGATATGGAATTGTATTAAATGGATGTGAAAATAGTCTTCCTTAATGGAGATTTGGAAGAAAAGGTCTATATGAGATAATCGGAAGGATTTGTCTCAAGTGCTGATAAGGAGTTAGTTTATAAGTTTAAGAGAGCAATGTATAGTGTAACAACTGCCCCTCACCCGTTCTAAAAAAATTGATTTTTGAAATTTAAAAATCATAGAAGATAGGCTTAGAATTTTAAATTACGGATAGGAATCTAACAACCACCATTCTTTTGAATTTAAAAATAACCAACCACACCTACCACAAAAAGTATATAAATAGGGATACATCGATAGGTAGAAGATCACTCCTCTCAAACACTAATCCTCCCCCTTCTCCTCCTATAAAAATATTCTGTGTATGCAAACACAAGAGTCAACCTCATAGTCAATAAAGAAGCATTTTTTGTTACTCTTAAGTTTGGCATGCGTTATGCTCTACTTTATTATTATTTACCATCTATGTTGTTCTTATCATGTTATCATGGTTGTGTGTTTTATGGCATTGTTCTCCTTTTTCTTTCTTTTACACATGTACATCATATTTGTCATCAAAATTTTTTTCATACTCAAACCTATTATTGTTTAAACTTTTCTTTTTATCAAGAGTACATGCATATTTTCTGTATTTCGTGATGAATGTTATTCCTATAATTATTACTATTATCTTACAAGCCTTTTAAGCTAAGAGTATATGTCTTTTTATAAATTTTGTTCAATTATTTAATGTGCCTTATTTTCATTGTGTGCATTAAAAATATGATCCTTTAAATTATGCCATTATGTTATTCATATTCCTTTAGGTCGAGAGTACATGCCTTTTTATAAACTTTGTTCGATTATTTATTATGCCCTACTTTCATTATGTGGATTAATATGATCCTTTAATTTATACCATTATGTTGTTAATATCTGTTCGATTAGGGAGTACATGCATATCTTGTACCATTATCATCATTATGGTATTATTACTTTACATGTCTTTTTATTATTATATCTAGGGGTGGACATGGTTTAAATTTTTAAAAATTCAAACTGGATCCACTTCAGAACCAGTTTTGTGGTTCATGAAACCAAATCTAAAGTAGATTGAAGAGAGAAACCGATTTTAAATCGGTTTGAAAAAATAAAAACCAATTTTAAACTGATTTTAGAATTTAAATTTGGTTTTACTTACAAATCGGTTTTAAATCCGATTTTTTAATATCCAAATCTAAAATTCATTTTGTTTAATCCAGTTTTAAACCAGATTTTTTAACCAAAAATCTAGTTTTAAAACAGATTTTTTAACAAAAAATCCACTTTTAAAACCAGTTTTTATAACTTCAATTTTCAAACTATAATTTTTTTAAAAGTAAAATTAATACTAAAGTCATTTTAAAGTGTATAAGTTCATTACAACTAGAATTTGGTTCTTTATAAATCTAATGACAATAGTTAATATATATAACATTTAGTGATTCTCAAAATATCAAAAGGATACCACCAAAAAATCTCTCTAAAACAACAACCACAAAATATCAAAAGATGCCAAGTTGCCAATAAAATCATCAAACAACCACAACCTTTGAGAAAAATATATCTGCAAATAACAAAATATACCTTTGTCATTTTGAGACAAATCTTTGAATGAAAGTATTAAACCAAATGTGAATACTAAGTATATCTAGTTATCATCAAGATTATCAATTGACGCCGCCATAGAACAAGCACCATCATTAAAGGAAAATATAGCTGCCAAGAGAATCAAATTAATTATCAAGTCTATATTCAACAACTTTTAATTAGTAACTAATACCTAAATTCTAAAATAGAAAGATGACAATATAACATTACATTGCAGAAAAAAAATGTACTAATGTGTAGACGATAATAGTGAAGCTCTAGCGAGTCTTTAATTTACCGACAAAAACATATTTAAAATAACAAGATACTAATTTACAGACAGAATGTGCATTAGAAAATACACACATTCATATTTGAACTTATTGAACCAGAGTGGTATCATTAAATGGATGTACAACCTGTTCTTAAGCTATATTGCATACTAAGCTGCATATTAGATTGACCCTTTTTTTTGACAAATGAAAAGAGGCTTTTATGCACCTCATGATAAATGGTCTTTACAAAAATCTTTGACTACACCAAATTCAAAATTCTGATCATTATAATATCAATTCATAGGATTATAATATCAATTCATAGGTAGATTCTTAGTCTAAAAGATCATAATCAAGTTTATATACCATACAATCCACAATCCACGGGGCAACCATATAATCTTGCTAACTCCAGGATATGTCTTAAGTTGATTCTCTATTTGATTCTTACTCATATGAGAATTTATGTTCTTGTTCAAGAGACATTCTTCAGTGGTAAGGCAAGTACCTGAAGCAAGAAAAGGTTGCTAAAGTTAAAAGAAGAACTTATAAATTTTGTAAGCTATATAGCTACAGAGTATTATATTTGTTACCTAGATTATTTTTTTATCAACAATAGATTTACCATTGTAATTATTTTTTAGTGAAAGTACATAAAGAGTATATAGTATATAAGGTGTAATAACTCAACAATGAGAAGAACTTATTTTTCTCCCTCTCTTAATCCCTTCTGGTTCATCAAACCATCAATATCACAGCTTGAACAACTTAGGGCATAAAATTTTCTTCATTTTTTTTTGATTTGATTCACAGTTTGCTGCTTTTCACGCTCACCGCACCATGAAGAAAATTTCATGTCCTAAACTGTTCAAGCTATAATGTTGATGGTTTGATGAACCAGAAGGGATTAAGAGATGGAGAAAAATAAGTTCTTCTCATTGTTGAAGAGAATGAAAAATTTTCTTCGAAAATATTTGTTGAGTTATTACACCTTATATACTATGTACTCTTTATGTACTTTCACTCAAAAATAATTACAATGGTGATTCACAACTTGATTGCTCTCCACGCTTAGGGCATGAAATTTCTTCAATATTCAAGCACAGTTCATTTGATCTATAGAAACGAAGTAGAAACACTTCTAAGTGTTTAGTCAGAAAAAATCTATAATAGATATGGTTTCTGCCTACATTATAGAATGAAAATATAACAATTTCTGCATTTGGGTAATTTCAATGTCAAATTCCACACAAAAAATTCGTTTAATTTTAAAACTTAATTCATGTTTAGTCAGAAAAGAAGTAGAAACACTTCTAAGTGTATTGTTCATGATCTATCAACAGATGTTTTTAACACAATAGAAAAAGAAAATTTTGACTATGTTCATTGATACATTGCGTGCAATTGGAAACTTACAGGAACAAAATGCACCAAACTTAAGTTTATCACAGTTTTACCGTCAAAAAGAAAAAGAGAGGAAAATCATACCTCTTAGGCCACACTATAGTGATAAACTAAAATACGGGTTTCTAGGTAAGTTTATACTATTCTTTTGAAATGATGGCACAACAACTAAACATGGGCAGAGGCAAAATAAGAAGAAGGAGAAATGGGTGGTACTAACCTTATGAGGCTGTGACCCAGAGGCAAGAAACACGAGCAGAGGCAAATGAAAAGCAAAAGAACCAGAAGCCCACACCTGTGACGGCGAATCGGCAATGGTGAAGACGACGGCAGAGAAGACCAAAGGCAGAAGAAGAAAACAGAAGTGAGGCCCATTCAATGTTGAATTCAATGTTGAAGGAGACAACAGGGTGCCGGTGCCAGTTTTCTGCTCCGGTGTCGGCTGCGGTGGAGACTACGAAGAGGCGAAGGAGAGGAGGACTAGATTTCAGGATTTGTGCGAGTTAAGTGTGAACTGGTTCACCGAATCAGAGTTAGGGTTTTTTTTTTAGATTTGGATCTTAATTTGGATCTGGATCTGGATCTGGATCCGGATTTAAAGCTGTTTAAATGGATTGGATTAAAAACCAAACTATAAAATAAATTTAATTTGATTTGGATTTTTTTGTTTAAAACTGTTTTTTTTAATGGTTTGGTTTGGATTTGGTTTAAAATATAAATTTTGGATTTTTTTGCCCACCCCTAATTACATCTTCTTAAATGATCCTTTTCTTACGTATGTCTAAATAACATTGTCTGTAAATTGAACTGAGAGAATGATCCTTCGGTAAGGGAAGGTGACCCCAAAGATAAGATATCGATATGACCCCTTGGTAAGGGAGGGTGGTCGATCGAGATGATCCTTCGGTAAGAGAAGGTGATTGCCAAAACTTTCGGATGAAAACCTTCGGTAAGGGAAGTGGACTCCCATCTTTATATTGGTTTGAGCTCAATACCTTCCATAAAAGCTACAAGTTAAGAAAGAAAAAGTATAAAATAAAGTTTGATTGTGTTCTTATTTTCAAAGTGGATCCAGTAAGTTATGATTATGTTAATTTTTATAAGTTATTATCCTTTCCATTTGACTTGCCTATGCCAACATTACATGCTTTCCTTTTGTGTATATTATGTTTTACGTTTTACAAGAAAAGTTCATAATACATGCCATGCCATTAATTTTTAAAATTTTTATAAGTGGGCTGGGGATAGATATGGAGGTGTTATATAGCACTCCTACTGAGATCTTTTAAGTTCTCACTCCTCTTTCTTTCCCATACTATCTCCAGAGGAGCATGTCACAGTGGATAGAGACGACACAGTACCTCCTGAGGGTGACTTCTGAGTATGATCCCTCAAAGCACGCGTGGGTAGTTACGACCACTACTACTGTGCTTCAAACCATCTACTTAGGTCGAGATTTTGTAGGAGAAGACTTCCAACTGCTTGTCATAACCTTCCTAGATACAAATACTTCAGTACCCAAGAAACGGTCACCCGAGGTAGTCTACCTCAAATCAGATTCTGAGATAGAGGAAGAGGAGTCCAGCAGCCCTAGCCAGGAGAAGGACCCAATGGAGGAGGACCCGGAGAAGTTGACCTTTTTTTGGAAGTTCAAAGGTGGAATACGTACCCTATTCTCCCACTTCAGCACCCCGTTAGATCTTAGTTCACCCCACACAGCAGAACCGGATCTTCACCCAGCAAAAAAGTGTTGAAAGAGGATTGTTGGTACCTCCATTCATGGAAGACTGAAGGGTCCGACAAAAGATAGGATATGATATAAGGATGAAGGTTCTTTGACGAAATTAGTTAGGACACTTTGGGTCTTTCGTCACAGTTATTTTTAGGCGTTTCTTTTTTTATTGGAAACCGTACTCATTGAAATCTGGTTGTTATTTTATTTGCTCGAACTTGCTTGTGTGTGTTTAATTCCATCTTTTAAACCGCTTACTGATTTTTCCCAAAACTTCATGCATATTCTCCTTCTTTCTTACATAACGATTGAGTTAATTTGCTTCCCAAAAGAGTGACACCCTATCTAAAGGCCTTCAAGAATAGGATTTAGTTTAGGGTGTTACATATAGTCTTAAGTAGGCTTTTCGATAGTGGTATTTAAAGTTTCACGATGTGATTTCTTTATTTGGTTTCATTGAGAATATTTTTTATCAATGTATATACCACAAGGTTAGTGGGAGTAAGATCATATTTCTTATTTTATATGTGGATAACATTTTGCATTGCTTGCAACAAATGACTTAGAGTTGTTACATGACGTGAAACAATTTCTCTTTAGAAATTTTGATATGAAAGATATAGGTGACGCTTCTTATATCATTGGCATAAAGATTCATAGAGATAAACATAAATGAATTTTATGTTTATATCAGGAAACCTATATTAATAAAGTTCTTGAGAAATTTAAAATACAAAATTGTTCATCAAGTATTGCATACCTATTATGAAAGATGACAAATTCTATTTAGATTAATGTCCCAAAAATAAATTTAAAAAGAAATAGATACAAAATATTCCTTATGCTTTAGCTATTAGAACCCTAATGTATGCTTAAGTCTGTACAATATCTAACATTGCTTTTGTTGTTGGCCTAGTATATTAAGAAAATATCAAAGTAATCCAAGTATTATCCATTAAAGAGTTGTACAAAAGGTCTTAAGGTATCTTCAAGGGACCAAGAACTTCATACTTACGTATAGATGAACCGAAATTTAAAAATTGTTGGATACTCAGATTCAGACTTGGCGGGCAGTAACGGATCCAAAATTTTTAAGTAGTGGGTACAAACATATAATATATAAAAATAACAAAAAAATCTTATAAACATATCAAACCATATAAAAAAATAAAGGTTTAATTACTCTGTTGGTCCCTATAGTTTCATAAAATTTTCAATTAGGTCTCTATACTTTTTTTCTTTTTAATTGGATCCCTACACCAATTTTTTTTCAATTAAGTCCCTCCTAGTAGTAATTGGCTTAGTTTTATAGGGACCCAACTAAAAAAAAAAAATTGGTAGAGGGACCTAAATAAAAGAAAAAAAAAGTGTAGGGACTCAATTAAAAAAAATTGGTGTAAGAATTCAATTAAAAGAAAAAAAAGTATAGGGACCTAATTAAAAGTTTTGCGAAACTACAGAGATCAGCAGAGTAATTAAACCAAAAATAAATAACACAAAAATATTATATATTAAATTATTTTTTATTTATTCATTATCAATGATAATATTGATAAGTAATAATGTAGTTATTAATTCACTATTTTATAAATTAAATATATAATAATAAATGAGATTAATCAAGATAATAAATATATTATTTTCTAATCAATAATAAAAGTAAAATATATATCTTTTATGAATTATGTATGATAAAAGGTATTTTAGAAAAAAAAATTATGCACCGAATCTCTTCCATCTTTATTATATATTTTATAAATTACTTAATAATTATTCAATTATTTAATAAAAAAATTAATTTCAAATAATAATAATAATAATAATAATAATATTATTATTATTATTATTATTATTATTATTATTATTATTATTAGTTACTTAGATAGATAAAAATATAAAATACGTTATTATTTTAATTAATTTTTATTTCAATTAGATTTGAGAACTAATTATCAAAATAAATATTTAGTACAAAATTCTTCAATTTACTAGTAAATATTAAAGTTAAGTAAAAAAAAATTTAAGGATATAAACTTCAATTAAATAAATTTATTAATTAAATAATATTATAATAATATTTTATTTTTTATTAAATTAATTTATTACTATGTTTTTATCTTATATTTTTAGATACAAATTAGAGTTTAATTTTAAAGTATTGATAATGTAAAATATTTTACACCATTCTATGATTATATTATTTGTTTGGATGATCATTCACACAAATGCAATCAATATAAAAAGTAGTTATTTTTATATGATGTGATCTTATATAATTAGATACACATGTAAAATTATTTTACACTAACAGTGTATCAAAATTTAATTATAAAAGTTAAAAAATATATACAAAATAAATATTTTGACATAAAATTTAATAGATTTTTTTAATGTGGGAGCAAATACAATTTTTCAATGGGACACATATATATTTGCACATATACTTTTTTACATATTTTCAAAATGTTAGTGGGGCAAGTACCCTCCACAATTCATAATATGACTCTGTCCCTGTTGGAAGGATGTGTGTCAATATCAGGATATATTTTTATGCTTGTTGATGGAGTAGTATTTTAGAAGAATATAAAACAATCACTTATAGTCACTTCTATTATGGAAATTGAGTTTATTGTTTGTTTTGTAACTACATCACAAGGTGTTTAGTTGAAAAATTTTATCTCTGAACTTAAGACTTAGGATTATAGATTGTATCTCTAGACTATTAAGAATATACTGTGACAATTTAACTGTGTATTTATGACTAAAAATAATAGAAGTAGTAGTCAAAGTAAGCACATCGACATTAAGTACTTAACCATTAAAAATAGAATTAGCTCTAATGAGGTACAAATAGAATATATTAGTACTGAATAGATAATAGTCGATCCTTTGACAAAAGGCATGCCACCAGGATTGTTTAACAATCATGTTACTAGTATGAGTTTATATTTTGTAACGTCGCTTATATGACTTATGTTGTAATATATGACATATTAAGATATGAAATTCTTATTATTATTTGTTTTTTATTTGGTTAGTATATATGCACATACATGATTGAAAATGACAAATAAAATTTAGTGAAGGACCTAGAATAAACATTGGGCTTAATTTTTTTTGGTGACAATATTGGACTTAATTATTCATACAGAAATACCACATAAATAGTTTATTTAATTAGAAGATGTTACATTGTAATACATGAAAGGTAATACTCGATTAATGAGGACCTACCGCTGTGATTCGTGTAATTTGTCTTGATTGTTTATGCATAGTATGTAATTACAGACTATATGTATTAAATATTGGACCAAGTGGAAGAATGTTAGAATTTATATTCTAAGTAGTCTAATTTATTAATATAAAAATTAGTTTGGGTGGTGATAAACTACAATTTTATGGTTTATCTTGTATTGAATTTAGTGGATTTTATCAACTTATCTTACATTTACTCATTGAAATAGCATGATTTTGTAAATTCTTTCTAAATTGTAATTAAGAGTGAAAATATGCTTTTTAGACTCTTAAAATGCTAGTTTTAATTCACTTTAATCCCATTCAATACTTTGATGTGTTTGTCAAGTGATTTCAAACTTATAAGGCAAGTATGGATTGAAGAAGTGAGAAAAAAAAGCATGCAAAAATAGATAATTCATGAAAAAATGGAGTTTGGAGTATTTTAGGATCATGCGTACATACAATCATGCATGTGTATGCACGTTTGTAAATTCGTGTAACCATGCGTACGCATGGTCAGACGTGTGTACGCACGATTGCAATCACGTGAGTTCATTTAATGCAACATATGGGTTGTGATTTTGACAATTCCAAAACTCAATTCAACTCATTTTTAAAATATTTGAAACCAAATTCAAAAAGGATCAAAGGGGAGAGCAATTAGAAGTAGAATAGAACCATGTTTTAGGTCATTTTTTAGAGAGAGAAGCTCTCTCTTCTCTCTGAGGATAGATTTAGTGATTTCTCTCTTAGATTTAGGTTTTAATTCTTATTTTAGTGAAATCTCTTTTACATTTTCTTGTTCTAACGTCTTAGTTCTCTTAGTTTCTTTTTTAGTTTCTCTATTTGGTTACTTCTGGTTTTATGAATTCTCTTGTTAATTTTAATTTTCATTAATGCAATTTGATGCATATATTTTCTTGATGTTTAATTGAGTTGTTATTAATTTCTTGCATTTGGTAGTTTTAGATTTTATATTTCTTACTATTTCACCATACTTTATTTTTATGCCTTCCAAGTGTTTGATAAAATGTCTTTTTTAGTTTTAGTGTAGTTTTTCACACTCTTGACTTGGAATTGAGAACTTAGGTGACACTGAGTCATTGATGTCCAATATTGATTGGTGATTTAGGATTGTTAGTCGATTTGGTTTCCACTAATGCTAGTCTTTCACTAAGCTAATTAGTGAATTGGATAGGACTTGTAGATTGAAATCAATTACGCCTATTTGACTTATCCTCAATATTAAGATTGAGTAAATGGGATTAACTCTTCCTAATTATTATGTTTGTGGTCAATGATTAGGATAGCAACATTGACTCTTATTCTTTGCCTATTTCACTAAGCTTTAGCATTTTGATTTCTTTAATCACCTTGGTTTTATTGCAATTGATATTTAGTTATTATTTGTTTTTTTAATTTCTAGCTATTTATATTTCTTATTTATTGCTATTTCACCTCATGCTTTTCATAACCAATAATACGCATACCTCACTGTATTTCTTTAAGAGACGACCCGAGGTATAATACTTTCGATTTTTACTGATTTACATTTGTGATAAACAAAATTAAACTACTATCAACGCGATTCTTTTGTAAAATTCTGAACCGATATTAATTCTCACATTAGGCGATATTGTAATTATTAATAAATTGGTTTAATTACTCTATTGGTCCCTATAGTTAGTTTGTTTTTCGATAAAAAAAATACGTTTGTTTATAATAAAATTTATAAAATTTTGGTCTCAATTCTAGTCATCATAACAAACATTTTAGATCTATCTCTTTTTGGTGGTTCAAAAATGTATTAGAAGTCCTAAATTTAGATTAAGAAAATATGACAATGACCGCTGGAGGTACATAAATTAATAATTTGTTGAAATAACTAACACATTATATATTGTCATATTCTGCGGATGAAGAGTGTTGATCTTGAGATTTAAAAAAAAACAAAGGCCAGTATAAGAAAAATAATTTTTATCAAAAGAGACACATCTAATAATATATATCTTACCAGTAGCAGAAAGATTATTATAACCTTTTGAGGTAGTAGCATATCCTATGAAACACATTTAAAATCTAATTTAGTTTGAGTGTATGGTACGAATAAAGAATAACATGCACCACCAAATATTTTCAAGAGTTGATAATCAAGTTTTATACCAAAAAGAATTTCATAGAGAGATTTTTTGTCTAAAGTAAAAGATGGAATTTTGTTCATCAAATAGGTAAAGGTAAATTATAAGCACAGTCTCATCTCAAAAAGTAATTGACATAAGGGTTGTAGAAAACATGGCTAAACTCATTTCTAGCAGTGTGATTCTGATTAAGTATATAGGAACAATAAAACTTATGAAAAATATCTTCCTGAACAAGAAATGTAAAAAATTAGTTTGAGGTGTACTCTCCTCTATTATCAGATTGAAGTTCTATGATCTATTGATCTTGTGACTGGTGAGTTTTTTCATATAGAGCTTATGATGCATAAAGACTTCAAACACTTGGTACCAAAAATGCAAATGTATCTAAAAAACGCATCAATAAAAGTACATAATAATGATAATATAACTCAAATTGAGATATTACTAAAGTAGAACCCCAAATATCAGAAAATACAAGTTGTAAAGGTAAATGATAAGTATTAATAGAAGGAGAGAATGACAATTTTTGTGCATTTTGGCATTTTTACAATTCTCACAAACATCAAAAGCATGAGTATCATTTTTATTATTAATAGAAATTTTACATTTAGACAAAACAAGAGATACGGTCATTGTGGAATCATGTCCTAATCTTTGAGGTTGCTTATTAAAAGAAGAGCAAGAAACAGTAAACGAACATGGTTGTAAGATGGAGGTTTTGGTATTAAGGACATCACCGTTGTAAAATTTATAAATTCCACCATGGTGATAACTTTGCATGAGAATTTCTCTAGTGTGCTGACATTTAATAAGACATATTAGGATGAAATTAAAAAAATACTGAGTTATCTTTTACAAATTTTGAAACACTTAGTTTTTGGTAATTTGTGGATAATGTATTAATTGTCAAAGTTTAAGGAATCTGTTAGAATCAAAAGATTATAAAAGAGAGACACTAGAATGAGAAGTTGGAAACTTGTACCATTGTCAATCTGAAAATGTAATTAGAGGCTGATATTCCCAATTATTTCTTGATGGTTTTGAGTTGTACTTGAATTGCTTGACCTTATATTTTGTTGATTCAACAAAGTAACCTTTAATTTTGTTTCAAATTTCAGTTATAATAAGAACATCTAACCATTTTAATTTATTTTTGAAGATGGAATGCATTGATGCAAGAAGCCTAGATTAGAGATTATAAAGATCCTGAAGCCATTGCTTATACTAAGTTGAATCAGAACCTGTAGAAGAAGCATGATTCGTGAGATATTTTATATATATTACAATCTTGATGATTATTCTTTGACTGTACTTGACTCATATCCTCAATACTTTTTACACGTAATGTTGGCACGTACCACGTCAATTGTGTACTGTGCTAGGGTAACGAGATCTTTACCCTTTGCACCACCAGGAATTGAGTTTAGAAAGTTGGAACACACTGAAGGGTCTTTGGTGTGCTTGCATATTACGTTTACTTCCACAACTCTGTTTGCTGCATAGGATAATGAGGATGCATCAAGTAAAAGGAAAATCAGCACAATGGAAGAGATCAAGGAAGGTCTACGATTAACATAGAAATTAACCATTGTTATTGGCTTCTTCAAAATTAATTATATTTCTTCTTCCGATTGCCTTAACAACCTTGCTCTTTGTTGGTTATATAACGAGCTTCATGACATATAGTTTTTTTCTTATTTTTAAAGACCAATAAGGACAGGATAATTTATTATTTTTGGCCATTTGAGTAACAGTTTAGTTATTTGTCTAATTCTTTTAATTTAGTAATTCAATAATATACTAAAAATATTAGAGGATTAACTGAATTTATTTTTAGTCAGTAGTTAGCTATCAATATTAAAAACTGAGGATTTAACTTGCTTTTTAAAAGAATGAATTTGGTTAACTTAATTGGGTTGACGTTAAATATTTGGTGAAAACTCAGGTGCAGTCGACTTCACACAAAGTTGATAACTGAGAGCCGTTAGATAATTTGACCGATTTGACTAAATTTTTATCTAACAACGTTGAGTTATCAAATTCACGTGAAAGTCGACTGTACCTGAGTTTCTACCTAAATATTTTGGGTATTTGATTGAACAGAAATAAAATTGGTTGTCACTCTTTAAAAATCCAAAAACTTCACTGTAAAATTTAATTTAATAAATCTTGATTTAAAATAATTTAGTCTAATTTAACAATTTAGTTTGTCTTGAGTTGGTTTAAGAAAAGAATCATAATCTTTGAAGCATGATTGATTGTCAAAGGTAATTGGAGCCAAAGGTAATGGTGAAGTTTATTCTAACAAAACAATTGATTTTGGATATTTTATTTTACTTTTGAATTTTTTTAGTGAGATTTTAAATCTTTTAATATGTGATTTCATATATTCATTCGAGCGTTAATGTGAGTTAAAAATAAATTTTTAAAAATTAACTAATATTTATTAATAAATAATTAATTTTTTAGTTGGATTTTTTTACATACTACTACATAATCAAATATCATGCCAAATATGATGAAATTAGTTAATATATATTAAAAATTATAAAGCTGAACCAAACGATTTTACTTAAATTAACTTGTCCAACTTTTTATTCCAAAAGCATGTAGATCTGGTTTATACAGTTATTGTAGGTGTCATAAATTAATTTTTACAGAACAATGAACATAGAGCATTTTGAATTCTCACGTGTTAAACCTGACTAATATTCTTCACAAGATTTATTTATTCCTAATGATTATTGCACGTCAACCGTGTTGGTCTCTTTAGCGCGAAATAGAAAAAGAAAAAAGTTTTTTTTAGAAGAAAAAAAAAAGTAAAGAGTAATAATAGTATTAGAGGTCAGCATATTTAATAATTTATAGTCATTATTAATATTTTTAATAATATAAAATTATATTTAATAATATAAAATTATATATTTTTTTTGATAGTTAAATATTAATTAAAATTTAATAAAAGTGCTGATTTTGAGATTTTTAGCCTATACATCCACAAAAATTTAATCCAAACTTTTTTAATATCTCTAAAACAAGTATTATAAATAAATATTATAACACACACTTAAAGTATGTTAATTGTTATCAGTTTTATTATTATATTGCATGAACTACTACCAGCAATTTAAGCGTTAAAATCTTTTATAAGTACCTCCAACTAGGAGTGGCAATGGGTAGGTTGGGGTAGGATTTGAACTCAACCCTAATTCTATCTGCATGTTGAGAAATACATTTTATAAAATTAAATGAAAAATATGTTTTATAAAATTAAATGAGTAAAATTTATAAATTTATAAATTTAGTTCAGTGGCCAAAAAATTTTTGCACATGCTTAAGTTATGGGGATACGGGTAGTGCAGGTAGGGTTGAGGTTCAACCCACATCCTACCCGCTCCGCAGGCTAACTCTACCCAATCGGGTTGGGTCGGGTTGGATACCCGCAAATAGAATCGATAATGCAGATAGAGTTGAGGCTCAACCCACATCCTACCCGCTCTGCAGGCCAACCCTACCCAACCAGATTGGGTCGGATTTGGTACCTGCAGCTAAAATTCATGCTGCCAGGCCTACCTCCAACCTCATGAAAAGTCCACCATCTTGTCTTCATCTCTTGTGTATTTAATCTAGTTCATATTCAGAGTAGCTAGCTCATCCACAACAATTATTAATGTGTTTGAAATACTTTTAAAACATTTGTTAAAAAAATTTAAAATTTTATTAATAATTATTCTAAAGAGACCAAATAACGTTTTTCTAACTTTTACAACTTTGAAAAAAAAAATCCTTGAATTTGCTTTTAATGCTAGTAATGCACTTATGCACATATATTAATAAAGATTATGCTAGGTATATACTAAAATCAGCTATCAAAATTAGTCACTAATATAAAATATATGTTAGAATATAAATACATATTGAAAATAAATTAAACCATACATATATTTATACACGAGAAAGTCTAGGGGCCAGCATTTTTATTAAAATCTAACCAGTACTTAATTAGCAAAAGAAAGTGACACATCATTAAATATAATCTTACACTATTAAAAATATTAATGATAGCTAATTAATGACTATAAATTACAAAATCTTATATATAAATATATTGATAACTAATTTTAGTGTACAAATCTCATTTTTGCATTAATGATTCTAATGTTGGTAAACACGTGTAGGAATTTAACCGAAAAGGACGCTAACATTGTTCTGTTTGTCACAGGGTCTTTGAGTTCACACCAAATTATTCTCTTTTCTTTGTTGACAAGAGTACGTATGCAAAGCTGTGAAAACAACTAGTGAATTATTTGACTCTATTGGTTATCGATGATGATCTGTTAGATGATATGTGGATTTGTTTGTTTAGTTTTAGCTTGATGTTCTTTTACTCTGTTGGTTATTGTTTGATCTTTTGTATGTACTTTGCTCTAAGGATTCTGTGTTAAGCTATTTTAATTTTTTGTTTTTCTTTTTAATTATCTTTTCTTCAAGATCATATAACAACACTACACAATCATTTTCCAAAGCCTTTTCAAATGAATCCGTGTTAATTTCAATCTGTTTTCCTCATTTCCTTGTATTTTGTTCATGTTTCTTTCTGTCTAGTGTTTGCTTGGGACCAACCCCACCAGCGTTGACAGAACCTTAAATTCATATCCATTTGTTATTGGATAAGCTAATAAGTCATGCACTACCAAACAACTAATTAATTAATTAATTCTTAATAGCAATCCTAAACAACTAGTATAGTCCCGTGAATAATAATAATATTTGCATATATACATGAACGGACCGAAAATTCCAATGCATGTTCATTTTAAACACTTAATCAAATATTTATTCGGTTGTAGATATTGTCAACGTTTCATGACAGCCACGACGCCGGCATCTACTTAATTAGGCAAACACACCTACTAATCATTGTAATTAATGACTAATAAGACAAACTCATCGCATGTATAGCTCCCTATATAAGGAACCCAACTATAGCCCATGAATCTCACCCCAAATATCCATATCCACGCTCACATAATTCGAATTATATTCTTCTAGCATTTTCCTTGCTTCCAATTATACCAATGGAATTATCATTATTCAAGAATAATAATAACACCTTGTACCCTCTTATTAGAATTTATGTTTTCCTATTTCAGCTTTCTTTGTTTGCATCCTTGTCCATAGCAGCATATAACAATGGAGCTTATGTTCCAACAGAAACGGTTTGCAACTCCACCATGTACCCTTCTTACTGCAAATCAGTGCTTGCTAATCAACACGGCAATATCTATGACTATTGCCGCGTTTCAGTTAGAAAGTCTTTATCCCAATCTAGAAAGTTCTTGAACGCCGTCAACTCTTATCTTCAACAAGGTGGAAATTCTTACTCTCAAACCACAATCCGCGCTCTCCAAGATTGCAAATTCCTCGCCGAACTCAACTTGGAGTTCTTGTCAAACACCCTTGACACGGTTCAAAAAGCCGGTGATGTTCTTCACACCGGTGAAGCTGATGATTATCACACAGTGCTCAGTGCTGTTTTGACAAACCAACAAACATGTTTGGGTGGATTGCAAACCACGGCTTCTGATCAGAGAGTCAAAGATGAACTTTCCTCTCTGCTCTCAGAGGATACAAAGCTTAACAGCGTCTCTCTTGCTATGTTCGTTGATGCTTGGATTCCTCAGGAGCAAACTACATCGTGGGAAGAACAAAGTCACGGCCAGCGTGGCAGAAAACTACTAAGCTTGGAAGACATGGAAGACGTTTCTGTGAAAGATATTGTGGTTGTTAGTAAGGATGGAAGTGGAAACTTCACCACTATCAATGAAGCTATAAAGGCTGCACCCAATAACTCTGTTGCTACCGACGGCTATTTCGTAGTCTTCATCACCGAGGGTGTGTATGAAGAGTACGTATCTATAGACAAGAAGAAGAAGTACTTGATGCTGATTGGAGATGGAATCAATCGGACAGTTATCACTGGTGATCACAATGTTGTTGATGGTTTCACAACATTCAACTCAGCAACATTTGGTACGTAAGATTATTTAAGATTATATATCATAATGGAATATAATACAGTTAGTTACTTGGTAATTAAGAATTATATGGGTTTTGCAGCTGTGGTGGCGGAAGGATTTGTTGCGGTCAACATAACATTCCGCAACAGTGCGGGACCAAGCAAGCACCAAGCAGTGGCAGTGAGAAATGGAGCAGATTTGTCCACCTTCTATGGCTGCAGCTTTGAAGGTTACCAAGACACTCTGTACACACATTCCATGAGGCAATTCTACCGTGAATGCGATATTTACGGCACAGTTGATTTTATATTTGGAAATGCAGCGGTTGTTTTACAAAACTGCAACTTATATCCCCGCCTTCCAATGAGTGGACAATTCAATGCCATCACGGCTCAAGGCCGAACCGATCCGAACCAAAACACTGGCATTTCCATACAGAACGCAACCATTAAAGCCGCTGACGATTTGGCTCCGGTGGTTGGTAGTGTGTCAACCTACCTTGGGAGGCCGTGGAAGGAGTACTCAAGGACAATTTATATTCAGAGTTTTATGGATAGTTTGATAGCTCCAGTTGGGTGGAGTAATTGGAATGGAGATTTTGCACTGAGCACTTTGTACTATGCTGAGTACAATAACATGGGACCTGGTTCAAGCACTGCTAATAGAGTGAATTGGCCTGGCTATCATATTATCAATGATATTGATGCAGCTAATTTTACTGTCTCCAAATTCTTGGATGGGGATGCTTGGTTGCCTCCCACTAACGTTCCATTTCAGACATCATTGTAAGATATATATGCTGCAGCTTAACCTTATTTGTATATTATGATCATCATAGTGGCCATGTTTATTTGTTTCTGTTGATTAATTATTGTAATTGAATTTTAATTTAATCAGGCTTTTGCTGCGTTCCTATTGTAACATTATTATAAACCTTTTTTCCCTTAAATAAATTCTTAAATTCTTAATCCTCTGTTACAATATATACCTGCCTCACAAATCTATGTTAAACTCTCTTAGTACCAACTACTGTAGACTCAAAACTCAAAATCTAAGACTACATACTGCTTAGCAGAAAGATCTTGTCACTGCAATCAACTTTTGATTTAGAAGTTATTACAATGGCTAGCTACTTATTTACAAGGTGTTTATTTCAATACGATAATAAATTCATACAGATCGATACAGTAAAATTGTAGACAAATTAAAATATGACATGTGAATTATATTTTTCACGTCAATAATTAATTTTTTTAAATATATATTATATTAATATTTTTACTAAACAATTTTTATATTTCAAAAAAAATAAAAAATATTTTTTATTTAATATTATAAAAAGATTTAAATATATTTTTTTATATTGAACAAAAACTATCCTAATCATTTTAATTTAGCCAAAATTTAATTAGCTTTAGTTTTGTAATTTTAAATATGAATTAATTTAAAAATCAAAACCAAAATACATTTTATTATTCATATACACTAAAAGATGGCTTCATTTCTCGTGAATCCTAATCTAATCTCTCTTACTCTCATTCATACCAAAAAGAAAAATATATCTAAAAAATTGTTCTTCATCATTGTATACCAGTCTATCAATAAAGAGCAACATCACCCCTAATCCCCTATCCGAACAGCAACAGTCTATCCTCACCCTCTCCCTTCCTCGTAGCCGCGCTCTTTCTTTCTCTCCGTCGGTCTTCACGCAGTAGCAACATGCACCAGCAGCCGTCTTGTCGTTCTTCGTTGTTCTCCTCTCCATCGGAACCAAAAATAAATTGCAACTGATGCCCGTTTTGCTCACCTGGAGGCAACAATTGATAACCTACGGCAACTCAAGAACACAAACATTTCAGCTCTTGGTGGTAAATCCTCAGAACCAGAATCATACACAAAAATTGGTAGTCCTATTCGTAGCATCCATGTTGAGTTTCCAAAGTTTGATGGTTTTAATATTCTTCATTGGTTATTTCATACGGAGCAACTTTTGAGTTCTACCAAACCCCCCAAGATTAGAAGGTAAACTTGACATCCATATATTTTGAAAAAGAGGTGGTCCCTTGATTCTAAATGATGTACAAGACATACCCATTTTATTCTTGGCAATTATTGGCTAGAGCTATTGAATCACAGTTCGGTCCCTCACCATATGCTATTTTGAATTGTTTTATTGGTGGATTAAAACTGGAAATTCGAAGAGAGGTAATAGCACAAGCCCCAGATAATTTGATTCGTGCCAATTTCCTCGCCAAATTGTATGAAGATAAAGCTGAGACCAAACCAAGAAACAACAATTGGTCAAACAAAAATTATACCCAATCTCAATACATAACTCCCACCACTCAATCAAACACTACTCATCTCACAAACCTCCCTCCTTTATTAAATTCACCAATTGCTAAGACACCCGCCATTAAAGAAAGGAAAAGTATGAGGAGCCAATGTATGTTTTATACAATGTGTACAATGGGGTTAAATTGAAATTAGAATTAAATTAGAGGCAATTAATTAATTTTGAGTAGTTTCCAATTTAAAATTTGAATCAAATCATGATTCCCCGTTAGTTATGGCAATTAATTAATTTTGAGTAGTTTCCCATTTAAAATTTGAATCAAATTAGGATTATCTCCCTCAATACGGTGTAAACTTTTCTCTCACTCTCTCCTCGAAGCAAAAGCCGGTACAGTGCTGCCACGGTTACCAGTCGCCATTGGACATCGCGCCGACACTCTTCCGACTGGCACCGTCGTCCGCACAGGCTACCGTACGTAGGGAGGACGCGCATATTGTGTGAGTGAGCTCGCAGTACCGCAGCAACTCGGACGTCCAGCGCCTTCATCACAGCCGGTTTGTGCCTTCTTCCTGTCGCTGGATGTTCACTTTCTCTGTGAACGTGGATGGTTATTCTTGAGTGCTTAGTTATAGACGATGATTGCTGGTTATGATTTATACACGTTCACATTGGATGTTCGTTTTTGTAAGATTTTGGATGTTCACTTTCTCAGTTTTCGTGGATGTTTATTATTCGAGTAATTCAACAAGACCCAGGCAGCAGCGCTGGGATGATACGAGCGCGGGGTTTGGGACCGCAACTCACGTCGGCAACGCTAACAGTTGCAAGTCACGGATGTTCAGCCGCGTGAGGAGTGACGGAGGTTCTTCCGGCGAGGGCGTTGGCGCGAGGAGGCGGAGCGCGACAGTTCCGGTCGGCAGGAACGGAGGCAACACGTCGCGCAAAAACAGAGCGGTAGGACACAGGTTGCTGCGCACACGGCGGGGCAGCGGAGAAAGGAGGGTTTTTCTGCGGAACAAACAATGGGATTTTTTGGAAGGTAGGTAATGGTGGGTAATGAAGGGTTAATGTGAAAGAATTTGGGATAAATTAGGGGTAGATATCACAAAAAAAAACTAGAAATTAGGGATAATGATATTTAATTTACATTATTAATACATATTGGCTAAATAAACAGCCCATTGTATATATTGTATAGATACCTTATTGTCTCCCTAGCGGGACTCTTAAAGAAATCTTACCATTAAGAAGATGTCCCCAGAAAAAGTACAAAGACGTAGGGAGAATGGTCTTTGTTTCACATGTGATGAGAAATATAACTTCAGCCATAAATGCCCGAATAAACAACTTTTACTCTTGCAAATTAAGGATGAAGCTGATGAAGAAGTGCGACTGGCAGAGACTATTATAACTGAAGTTGCTGCTTTACCCATTGATTCCTTAACGAAAAATGTACAACATCCTGAAGCGTACCAGTCTTACCTCTCTATGAATGCGTTACATGGGAGTATAGGAGAGAAAATGAGTAAGTTTAAAGGAACAATACATGGCATAAAGATACATATACTACTTGATAGTGGGAGTTCAGATTGCTTTATGCCCCCACGAATTGCACAATTTCTTAAGTTACCAAGTTGGCATCAACCTACATACCAAGTGATGGTGGGTAATGGTCATACCATAACTACAGAGGGCTTCATAGCTAATGTGCCAGTGAAAATTCAAGAGAATGATCTTAATATTCATGTATTCTTACTACATGTGGCTTCATTTGATTTGGTGCTAGGTGTTTCTTGGCTCAAGCAATTAGGAACACATGCAGCAAATTATATTCATATGTTATTTCATTACTATGACTAAGGGAAGTTGGTTACTTTGAGAGGGTTGCAAACTTTCGAACCAATAACTACACAACTGCATCATTTCAGGAGCCTATGCATGACAAATGCAATTGAAGAAATGTATACATTGGAAGTTGCTACAATTGTTGAAGACCCAAAACTTCTAAATTTTCTAGAGGATATGGAACCAGAGATGCAATCATTGTTGCAATCTTATAACTCTGTATTTACAAAGCCAACCGGGCTTCCCCCAGAGAGAGCATTCAATCACCGCATCCCATTGATTGATGGTTCGAAATCTGTCAAATCTAGACCATACAGACAATCGCATAGCCAGAAAACATAGATAGAGATTATGGTAAAAAAATGCTGCAAGAAGGGGTCATACAGCCTAATAATAGCCCTTTTGCATCATCAATTATTTTAGTAAAGAAAAAGGATGGGACATGACGATTCTGTATAGATTACAGAGCTTTGAATGCAATCACAATGAAAGATAAGTTCCTTATGTCAACAGTTGATGAACTCCTTGATGAACTCCATGCTTCTAAATATTTTTCAAAGTTGGATTTAAGATCTAGGTACCATTAGATTTTAGTGCAACCAGAAGAGAGATACAAAATAGCTTTCAAGACTCACCAAGGATTATATGAATGGTTGGTAATACCATTTGGGTTAACAAACGTGCCAGCAACCTTCCAAGCACTAATGAACTCAGTCTTTGAACAAGTTCTATGAAAATTTGTGTTAGTTTTTTTTTTATTATGATATATTAGTTTATAGCCCAACATGGACAACTCACTTATGGCACTTAGAAATTGTGCTATAATTACTTAAAGAAAACCAATTGTTTGACAAGTTGTGAAAATGCTCTTTTGGTATGGAGAGTATTGATTACCTTGAACACGTCGTATCTGGTAATGGCATAGCCATGAATCGGAATAAAGTTCAAATAGTGATGGAATGGCCAGTTCCTAACAATTTGAAGCAGTCGCGAGCCTTCCTCGGACTTACAAGATATTATAGAAGATTCATTTAGCAGTATACATCTTTGACAGCTCCATTGACAGATTTATTGAAGAAAGACAATTTTAATTGGTCCAATGCAGCACAAAAAACTTTTGACAGGTTGAAGAAAGCATTGTCCCAAGGGCCAGTGTTAGCATTACCAGATTTTTCACAGTCTTTTGCATTGGAAATTGATGCTTCTTGACTTGGTACAGGGGCTTTTCTAAGTCAAGCGGGTCACCCAATTGCGTATTTTTCAAAAAAAACTGTCTCCTCACATTCAGAAACGAGGTGCTTATGTTTGAGAATTATTTGCAGTTACAGAGGCACTAGCAAAGTTTAGACATTACCTAATAGGACATAAATTCACAATTAAAAACAGACCAACAAAGTTTGAAGCATTTATTAGACCAGTCACTCCAAATGCCGAAACAAACAAGCTTGGTTAGATAAATTCTTGGGCTATGATTTCAAAATAGAGTATAAGACAGAAAAGGACAATATCCCTGCAGATGCATTGTCTCGAACTTGTTACATGCATGGAGCCAACCAATGTGCCAGCTCCTTGAGGAGATTAAGAAGGCTCAAACTACAGAACAACAATTACAAAGAATTATTATGGGAAATGAAGATGCAAGGGACATGTCAGTGAGAGGAGGTATGGTATACAAGGGTGATAGATTGGTAGTTCCTACAAAACCTAAATTGATTCAGCAAATTTTATATGAATTTCATTCATTTCCGATTGGGGGTCACGCGGGTATTAAGAAGACAGCAGCTCAAATTGCTAGGAGCTTTTATTGGGATCATATGATGCAAGATATTAAGAAATTTATAACAAATTGTCATATTTGTCAAAAGGTTAAGTCACTAAACACATCTCTTGCTGGCTTATTGCAATCATTGCCAATACTAGAGAGGGTGTGGGAAGATATAAGCTTGGACTTCATCACAGGTCTGCCGAATTCTTCAAGCTATACAGTAATCCTTGTGGTAGTTGATAGACTATCAAAGTATACTCACTTTATCCCTACGAGAGACGATTTTAATACGAAACAAGTGGCTGGATTTTTCTTTAATCAGGTGGTGAAGTTACATGGCATGTTCTGAATGATGGTTTCCGACAGAGACAAAATTTTTACCAACAATCTGTGGCAGCAATTGTTCAATTTACAAGGGACAACTTTATCAATATCTTCTGGATATCACCCACAATCTGATGGACAAACGAAAGCTGCCAACAAAATCTTAGAGATGTTCCTCAAATGTTATACATATGAGAACCCTAAGCACTGGTCCAAAGCTTTTGCTTGGGTTGAGTTGTGGTATAATTTTATTTACCAAACAAGTGCAAACACGTCGCCATTTGAAGCGGTTTATGGAAGAAAAGCTCCGACTACTACCAAATATGCTTTGGAGGCAATTGATCTGCCACAAGTACAAAAGATGCTATTAGACAGAAACCACATTCTGCAATAATTGAAAATAAACTTGGACAAAGCTCAAAATGGTATGAAAAATTGGCAGATAAACAGAAACAGATAAGAAGTTTGCAGAAGGAGAGTTTGTCTTAGTTAAGCTTCAACCTTATAAATAACACTCGGTGTAGTTGAGGAAAAATAAAAATTGAGCCTAAGGTATTTTGTACCATTTCAGATTTTCAAAAGAGTTGGCAAAGTTGCTTACAAAGTGGAACTACCACCAGGATCTAAGGTAGCGTTTGAAAGAGTGACAAAAACTGAAATAAGTATCAGTATTATGTTTGGTGTAAAGTGGGAGACAGAGACTAAAATAAGAATGAAGATCTAATTTAATTTGTACAAAGAGTAAAGTTGGAATTATAAATTAAAATTTCAGCTTTCGTCTCCAAAAATTTCAGTCCCCTGTCTCTTTACTTTTTAGAGGTACTGAAATACTAAAATTTTTGAGCTAGAAACTGAAATTTTAGTACCAGTCTTTGAACTAACAAACATGATACTAAGTCTCCGTTTCTTAGTCTCTGTCTCAGTATCTCTGTCTCAGTATCTCAAAAGAAATACTACCTAAGATACATCTAATTTTTCATGTTTCCATGTTGAAGAAATTTCAGGAAAATCATTCAGCCTAATATATTCCTTTACCAATTCTCTCCAAAACACAAGGACTCTTACTGTAGCCAATTGCTATATTAGTTAAGAGAATTGTTGAAAATGGTTCAAATGAGGTTATACAATTACTAATTCAATTGGAGAACTATGATTTGTTGTAATATTATAATACCAAAGACTATTGGAGTCATTTCACCCATGGACATAGGTGAAGAAAAAGAGAAATGGACTAAAAATTTAGATTACGTGGCAAAAAGTGATGAAAATGAGAAGAATGCAAAGAGCTACAGAAAAAAGAGGGTCAATTCTCAATTGAGAGATTATGTGATTGAAAATCTTTTTTTTTTAAAAGGAAAAGCTCAACACAATATGTAGAGCAAGTGAAACAACAAACAGAAATAACCACCAGTCAAAAGAAGAAAGCTACGCAAAGAACACTAATTAATATCCCTTGTCATCTTCGGCATTGCCATCAACAACAGAAGGTATCCACACCTAACCACTCCTTATAGTTCATGAAGGACTGATGGATGATATCTTCAACCCTTTTTTCTTTATTCTGAAAAATCATTCTATTCCTTTTTTGCCAAATGTTCCAGATAATTGAACAGAAACATACCATCCACCTCTTGCGCCCCTACTTACTAGTTGATAGCTCAGTCCAACTTTGAAAATGTTCCTTTTGCGTCCCTGGGGATGACCATTGTCTTCCGACAAATGACAGTCATGCACCCCAAACCTGCCAAGAAAAATCACAACCAAGAAACAAGTGGTGATCATATTCAACACCTTGGTTACATAACACACATACAACATCTTCCTGATTAACCACTCCCAACCGACTTAGCCTCTCATTTCTATTGACCCTTCCAGTCAATACAAACCAAACAAACAATTCAACTCTTGGTGGGACTAGACCTTTCCAAACTGACTTAGTAAAGCTGTAACTCGCTATCTCCTCCAGCATCATTTTCACTTACAACACCTGCATAAAAGAGTTAGTAGAAAATACACCTTGTTTATCAAATTTTTACACAACTGTATCCTCTCTGTCATGTGCAAGTTTGACCAGTCTTAAAGTTTCATGCAACTGATTCACTAAGTCCAACTCCTATTGGAAAAGCTCTCGCCTCCATTGAAATTTCCATCTCAACTCTAACCCGTCCCAGAACCCACAATACCCTATAACGGATCCTCTTTGATTTGAAACTGAGAAAAGTCTCGAAAATAGGTCTTTCAAAGAACTGCCACGTAGCCATACATCCTCCCAGAACCGAGTCCCTCTCCCATCACCAATCTCCATAGACAACCCATTAATCATTTTCTGTCTTAGTTGTTGATCCTTGAACTGTATATGGCATATATTCTTCCATCCCCTCCCCCCTCCCCCCCGAGCAGGTAGCACCTGGGATAACAGCATCACATTGGCATTCAAATTGTTACTAGAGCACACCACCTTGTTCCATAAGGGGCAATCCTCCTTCGAAAAATGCCACCACCACTTAAAAAGAAGGGCTGTGTTATGCACCATAGCATCACCGACACCTAACCTACCAAACTTTTTGGGAGCCTGCACCACCTCTCACCTAACCATAGCCATACCATTCCTACCATTCTCCTTACTCCATAGAAATATTCTCTGTAAGGAAATTAGTTTCTCTGCAATAGCCTTTGACATTTTATACAAACTCAAATAATAGACAGGGAGGCTGTTCAATACAGATTTAATAAGTACCAGCTTACCGGTTTTATTGAGAACCTTGGCTTTCCATAGGCTCAACTTCTCCTCCACTTTTTCTATAATGGGCTTCCAAGTCTTCACCAACCTTGGATTCGCTCCTAGCGGGATCCCTAAGTATTTCACCAGAAGAGAGGCTACCTTACAACCTAGTACTCTACACGTACGATGTACCTACTGATCATCACAGTTAATATGAATCAAGCTAGACTTATCAAAATTAATACTCATCCCCAACATTAGCTCAAAATAATGAAATATCCTCCTGTAATTCTTAATGGTCTCGTCTCTACTTTCTGATCATCCATCACAGGAGGCAGCTACTGTAGCTACGTGGAGGAAGAAGCAGAAGATAGAGCTGATGGAGCTGTCAAGGATCAAGGATTCATCAAGGGTCAGAAACCCTTCTTGGGGACCAAGTCAAGATGGACGGCTCAGATTGATGAAGCTTGATGAGAAGGGATGAGAGAGAGGTAATTGCATGTTGGTTTTAGCTTTCGGTTCCCTCTCTTCTCTCTCTGTTCGAACCAGTTTGTTATTGAAGAAGAAGAAGTTGGCTCAATTCAACCGTTTCAACCTTGGAGGCTTCCCCTTCTATAATAAGGGTGAACATCCAAGGCTTGAAGCAAAGAGAAAAAGAGTGAAAAGCACAGAGTTCTCATAGCTACCCAAGCTAACAGAAGTTCTTCTCCTTCAATGGGTTTCATGTTGTATTTTTCTATTTAGTTTTGTCTATATTGAGTCTCATGGTGAAAAAGGCAAACTGTGTGAGGTTTGTAAGAAAAAGCCAGTGAGCGAAAAAAGGTAAAGGGTACAAAATTAAAAGAAAAAGTCATAGATGTCCTAGAGGTCCTTTGTACATTTGTGTTGTGTTTCATGATTTTGTGGGAATTTCCTTGCAAGTTGGGTTAGCACTTAGCAGTTGAAAGCTTGGCAGGTGACCAAGTCAAGTTCAGGATTGGGGATAAATTCTGTACTTATTCCGGATAGGAAGGGTAGTTCCTAGGGAGAATTGGTGTTTGTAATCTGTATGATTATAGTGAAATTCCGTCATAGTTGTGATGGATACTAGATGTAGGCTGCATTGCACTTAGCAGCTGAACCAGGATATTTCTTGGTGTGATTCTCTCTCTCTTCTACTCCATTTCTATTTCTGCTGCATAGGAGACAAAACTGAAAAATATCTCTTGTCTGGTTACGAGATAAAAAGAAAATGTCTCTTGGCTAGGTACGAGACAAAAAGCAAGAATATCTCCTCAAAGCGATCTGAAAGGCAGCAAGTGTTACTAAGCAAAAAAGGGGCTAAGATTTAACCCCCCTTCTCTTAGCCACTGATAACCATCATCGTCGTATCCATCATCGTCATTATGCACTGGTAAATTTCTGTCAACAAAAGCATCCATACCCAGCCTAGACTTCCCAGGTTCTTCATCATCTTCACAATTATGTTCATCAAAATCATCGTTTCCTTTTTCTGTATTGTCTTTTATGCCCGCAACTCCTTGTAGCCCATCAACCCCTCTACCATGAATTTCTAATCTGCCTCCTCCCGCCTCCACCGCACATATCCTTCTTCGAGACTCATTATGCCCGCCAGCCTGTGCCAGTACCAGTTCATCACAAGGGGAGAGAGGTTTGTCTTCTATGTGGCACACATGTGTCGTATCCATAGACGCGTTACCCTAGCCCACTCGTCCTCCTCCTCTCCGGTTAGCTCATTCCCCGTTCATGTAGCCACCGACCCCCATCTTGTGATCTGGCTAATGCACAGCTTGTGGAACAGCCGCTGTTAATCGTTCTTCACCATGGCAGTTTCGTGTTGCTCCAACCCTTGAACCCGTAGCCCCCAACTCCTGAAGATCCCTAAGCGCAAAGGCTTCCTTGACTGCTAAACCATAACCTTGCTAGAGTAGTTTCCCTTGACCCACTGGCTTGAAGACCGACTCGATGCACCGTGCGATCCAAAGCATGCCCATGATGAACATTCGCTTCTCTAATGTTGTTTGTTTCTTTGGACCTTGGGACTTCAAGGCCCACCAAGTCATTCCAGCTCCTATTTCCGTTGAAGGGCTCCCTTGTATGTTCCATTGCATTAAGACTTATTTCCCCCCTTCCCGACCCATCAAATTTACAACCATAATCTCAAGCGATAGTCAACTCAGAATCCACTTTATTATTCATATCATATCCCACAAAATCTGCCATGCCTTCAATAGCACCATTATCAGATTGATAAGTTACCAATTTCATTTGATTGTGTCTTAAATTTTCATAACTCCACTCATTTAGAATTGTTTCTTACCAATCTATCCTCATCTTCAACCTCCTCTCTCAGCACCTCGATAACCACTTCTGCTGCTTGATCTGCATGCCAGTCGAAGTTGTTGGCCTTGGCGACGTTATAGCTACATCATCACAGACCTTTGTAGATATATTCCTTTGGATTTCATAGCTTCCCTGGCCATCCGTCGTCATTTTCACCTTATCATTCCCACCATATGTTTCACATCCTACCTCTTTTACCAAAATATCAAAGCCACTAGTGCCTATTGTGATATGGACCCGTTCATTGATCACATCCATCACCAAGGTATTAATTTGCACACGGCCGGCACTAAATGAGATGCACGATTCTGTCACGTTATCACAGCCAACCATCTCGCCCCATTGAGTTTCTATTGACCAAAAAGTATCCACAGACCATGCATGTAATGGAACCCCAAAGCATTCTAGTCACACCCTTCGAGTTTCACTTCTCTCCGACTCGTCTCACCTCCATACACTATGGAACAACTGCAGTAGGCTATTCATTTTGAAGGTGTAAGCCTCTTCTGCATTCAAAAGACTGTCAAAGGTCAACAGTGCTTTATATGCACCCATTTTGCGCACCTGAATAACTTGGAAAAAATTCTTTGCAACCGATTCCTTCAGCGATTTGAAGTTAATAGCTCTCGTCGTTCCCCCAACTAGGCTTTTCTGTAGCCAGTCCAGGTTTTCTTTCACCACCTTTACTTCCACATTCTTCGTCCACCCATTACCATGTAGATCTTGAACTGTTTTATCCTTCGTCAAATCCTTGTTGGCGGTAGCTGTGATTTTCTAGGTCTCTCCTATTTCTTCTGGCATTTGACGATCCATAGTAATTTGAGTGTCACCTCGTGGAGGACTCCTGTTCGTGTCTTTTACCTCAGACATTCTTATGTATTTAGCTTTTCTCACAAAGGTAACATTGCCTCTCAATCTTATATGATTCATCTCAACTATAGCCTTTAAGGCCCCTCCTTTCGTGGTGTATCGTATAAACACAAAGATGTATATACCACCATTCTTTTGTTTCTTCGATAAGTATATGTTATTTATGCGTCCAGTCCAACTAAACAGTTGAAACAGCTCTCTCCTTAATATGTCTACTGGGAGATTATTTACGAAAATTGAAAAGGACTCGTTCTCCAAATGTCAATACTCATTTCGGTTCCAAACATCGATCCTCATTTCAGTTTCAAACACTAAGATTCTTGACCTGGCGTAACGTTCTACCCCTCGCTGTGCTTCCCACCTACCCTCTCCCTCTCTCTCTCCCGGGAATGGATCCTCTCCATTTTTTTTAATAATTGAGAGAGTAAAGTGTGATCTCTCACCATTAGTTTTATAAGTGGGACCAAGAATAAATATGAGAGAGAGAACAATAGAGGGTTAAAGATCACACTTTACACTCTCAATTTTTTTTAACAATTGAGAGGATCCATTCCCCTCTCTCCCTCTCCCTCTCCCTCTCTATATGTGATTGAAAACTATAAGATAAAGAAAGACAAATGTTAACACCATGACTGATATGATTCTTAATTCTTAATTTTAGGAATGTTTCTTCTTCTTTCTTTCTAGTAATAATACTAATTTCTTTATTAATGTTAAGTGTGGCTTAGAATTCGATAGTGCTTTTGTTTTTGTTTTTTTTTTTTTTTGGATCATAAACTTTTGGTTATATCTATTTCTTTTTCTTTGGATGCTGCGTAGATAAATACAAATAATAGAAAAATTTTGCGCTAAATTTTATTATTCTAGTTAAGGGAAGTAAAATTGAATGTATGCACGAGAAGAGAAGTATACAGTATGATTGCAGCTTATTACTATTGTTATTATTATTAGCAACAATTAATTAATTCCTTCAAATAGAATTAAATTGTTGATTGTTGATGCTAATTAAATAATAAAAAAGTATAGGGAGGTAAGTGTCTATTAGCCAAGAATTGAACAACTTAAATAATAGTGATTAATTTTAAATTATTTTTTTAAATTTAAAATTTGATTAAGTCACATTAATGACATTTTTGAATCAGAACTTACCCTAATTTATTTTCACTTTCACTCACCATTCACCACACAAAACCACAAATCTTAATTCCTCTTCCAAATGCTCCACGCTGCCGCGGTTTCGTCCTCACGCTGCTAGCGTTGCCGTAGCACCGTCCTCGCGCGCCATTGTCGGTTATCCTTGCATCTTTCTCCGCCACTTCATTTGTCGTTCGTGCAAGAAAGACAGCCACCATCGCTCTTCTACTTCACCCTTCTCGCGACTCCCCATCGCTCGCCCGACGCACCCTTGTCGCTCGCAACTCCCCATTGCTCGCCACTCGCACTCCACGACTCTCCATCCGTCGCGACGCAGCCACTACCGGGTCTCCATTCGCGACGCGCGATCAACTACTCCGATCCATGGAGACTTTTCCACTCGTCGCAACACGCCATCGCGAGTCCCCCACTGTCCACGCAACGCCGTCAAGACGCCGTCGCCGGCTACCCTACGGCTCTTCTCCTCCTCCTCCTATTTGGTTTTGAATGATTTTTTTAACTAGTTTTTTATGTTTTTTTTTCTACATTTCGGATGATTCTTTTTCCTATGTTTTGTATGTTTTTTTTTTCTTAGAATTTGAATGATTTTTTTTATTAATTTTGGATTATTCTTTTTTTTATATTTTGTATGTTTTTTTTTCTTAGAATTTGGATGATTCTTTACCTTATATTTTGGTGCTTTTGTTTTTTGAAATTTCGAATTTTTTTTAAAAGAAGAATTAGTGTTTGCGTAATAAATGGTAAAAAGTAAATTAGAGTAAGATGAAGTAATTAATAATCATTAATTTTATATCTTTAAAAAATATTTAAATAATAACTAATTAATGACAATTAATATTATTAATTAGTATAGAATATAATTCAAAAATATTTGTTAGTTTATTGTTTGGATAGACTCTTTTTAGTTCTCAAGCAGCATTAATAGAAAGAAGAAATTGCTGAATTGAGAAGGTGCTTGTTAACTGGGGGAAGCAGTTCTGAAAAAGGGGAATGGAAGGTGGAAGGCGAGAATAGGGTTCAAGCACTTAACAGTAATTATGCTATTATGGATGAAATGGAAGGAAGAAATAATGGAGAGAAAGATGCGATATGATGTGAGGTTATTAATTAGGTGAATATGAATATATGATATGGTGGCATAAATTAAGCCGTATGAAGCTCAACTTTTCCCTGGACATGTTTCACCATTTCGCATTTACACTTGGAATCCAATGAACTTCATCTCTACTCTCTCTCGTTGATTACCTACATGCAGCCAAACTTGTATCAATAATACTGGATCAAAAATTTATTTTTTTCGATAGTATTATTGATCGATTCTCTTTTTTAGTCGTAATTTATGTTAATTTATTTTTGTTTATTTTCGACAAAAGTCTTTTCATAAAATTTATTTGTATTTTTGTGGAATAAAATCTATCATATGTAATAAGTAGCTTTTTAATAGTAATACAAGTTAAAATTTTTAATTCAAAAAGTTTGTTTGGTAAAGTTATAAAATTAAAATTTTAATGATTTTTTTAATATTTATTAAAATAAAAAATTTAAATTTTTATTAATAATAATCTTAGCATGTATTTTTAAAAATTAAAATACATAATAACTAAATTTAAAATTAATTGATATTTTATTAAAATTAAATACTAAATAGAGTAAGAAAATTTTAAATAGAAACCAATTAATAATCTGATATTATTATGATTAATGAATTTAATGCTAGCTGACCAATAAAATATAATATTTTTAACAAATATTTCACTAATTTTAAATATTAAAAATTAAATTCTAAATCTTAATTTTTAAAATAAAATTTTAATAATATAAAAATAAGATATTAATCCAAAATATTAACTAATATTGATAAACAATATTAATTTTTGATTTTTTTAAAGATACTAAAGAATCAATCGAATTATTATTTTTGGTCACCACTTCGTTAACAATATTTAAAAATATAAGTTAAAAATATATTATAAAAAATATTATAAAACTAGTAAAATTTATTATTTTTGACTATTTTTTTAACCATATATTAACTTAATTTCTTTAATTTAGTAATCTAACAACATACTTTTAACCCATATTTTACATCAGATCTTGTCAACTCAGCCACTCAGGCCGCCGTCACCAGCCTTACCATTCATTCCTTAGACCAATTCCGCAGTCAATCTGTTTCTTAATCTTAATAAAGTCGGTAATACGTTTTTAGAATTAAAATTGTATCTTGACAAGTGCGGGCAAAAAAGAAGATAAATAAAAAAAAAAGTCCTATGTAAAAAAAAAAATTAAGATTGATTAATATTAGTTAATACTTTGTATTAATACTTTATTTTTATATCAATAAAATTTAAAATTTAATTTTTATATTTAAAATTAAATATTAATAAAAATAATAAATTTTATTGGTGATATAATATTTTAAAAATATATATATTTAAATTATTTTTCACTAAAAACTAAATTGATCTAATACAATATCTGTTATTGAAAATATTCACCTAAAGATAGAATTTAGAATAAATACATAAAGGGAAAGTATAAGGAGCCAATGGAATATTTATATAATGTGTACAATGAAAGTTTAGAGAGTATTAAAAATATAATCATTAGTGTTACTTTTTCTCATTGTAACTCAATAGTCCATTGTGTCCCATTGTACACATTGTACAAATAGTCCATTATCTCCCTAGTGGGATCCATACATAAAACGAACCGCTAATATAAAAGCAACGCATCTAGCATATGTACGTGATTACCATAATTTACTAACTTAAATAAAACAAGAGCTTAGCCGCAGTTATTATCCGTCGATTACGTTAGATAAACAAAAAAATAATTAGCCAAAATTTATTTTATTTAGTATTTATTAATTATTAGAAAAAAGAGTTTCTGTACCAAGCCTAAGAAGCTTAGGCTGCTACCTCCCTTTGACTATCATTATTTCCCCATTCACTGATTCTCTAACACCGTGGTCTTTCTAAGTTAAAAGCCCTTACTCCTCCAACACCTAAATTGTTGGCACTGCTGTCCGCCTAGAAGAGCTACAGTGTTGTCGCACAAGATAAGCACGCAGCCCGCGAAGTGTTCAAGTCAAGGATTTAGGGTTGAGTTTGTTTACAAAGATAGGACAGTGAGACATAGACATAGACACAAAATTATGTTTGACAGAAGAGACATGGACACAGTGTGTCCAGAAATACTGAATTAATGTATTTTGTGTCCATCCTGATAGAAAGGAAACCGAGACACTAACAAGGGATATAACTTATTTTTCATTTTTTTTATTATTTTTGTTAATTTTTCATAATTATATTTTTTTATTATTATATTTTTCATCTCAAATTTTTTAAATGAAAAAAAATGAAAATAAATTAAATTTTTATAATTTGTTCTAAATTATCACCAAACATAATACAAGAACACAAAATTTTGTGTTTCTGTTCATCAATGTCTTGTCCTATCCTATTCTCAGTGTCTTATCCTGTCTTGTTCTCAGAAACAAACGTAGCCTAGGCGATCAAAGAAAAACAAGACTTGAAAGAAAAGCCTTCTCCACAGCAAAGGCATCCATCCAAATAATAATTAATAAATACTAAATAAAATAAATTTAGACTATTTTTGATTAATTTATTATCAAATATTTTTAATTATTCATATACTTTTTATAATGTGAAAATACAAAAGAGAACCGTACCATGTATGCAAGATAGCAGGTGCCATAGTTCTAAAAATCGAATTGGACAAGCCGGATCAATCGGATTATTCAAAAATCGGTCGTATAGTCGATTCGGTTGATTTTTAAAATGGTTTGACAAAAAATTAATAAAAAAATCAACTGAACCAATAATTAACCATTGGAACTGGCCAATTTTTTTAAAAATTTTCTATTCAAGGCTAGACTCAAAACGTCGCCGTTTTAATATTATAGAGAACAATTAGGGAACCAAAAGCATATCAGCCAAAAACCAGCCAAAATGTGTTTGGGCTCCATGAAAAATCGGGTTTTGGTTTGTGCTCCGTGATCCCAGGAGCAGTTTTCAAACATATTATTCAAAAAGTGATTCTAATTAAACGGTTTTGTTTACTTTTTGGCTGATTACCTTTTGGTTCCATATACTTTTCCAACATTATATATATAGAAAAAAAAATTTCCTGAACATTAAGGAACCCTAACCGCTACTATACCACCATCTTACCCTTCTCTTTCTCTCTGAAAAGTGAAAACTCTAGAGACTGGAGTGAAGAATCCAGTTCCAAATCTCCTTGGAGCAGTACCCAGTCACTATCCACTCTTTATTGTCGAACTCTTCTCCTCGTCGGGAGGGTGCTGTCATCGCTCAACGTTACTTTTCTCCTCGCCCTATTCTCGTCGTCTGCTCGTGGTTGCTCGATTCTTGTCTCTGGCGACGTTCCTCTGTCACCAGATCTGCTCGGAGCCACTGTCGTCAAGCCTGCCTCCGCCCTCGTCATCAAGCCCGTCTCTGCTCGGAGCTCTTCTTCTGGCCATCGCGTCTCTCTCTTCAAGCTCTCTGTCTCTCTCTCTCACAGTTACTTACTCACTGTAGCAACCTTTACTTTCACATTCATCTTTCGACGGTTGTTTAACTCCATTACTCTTCTGACTTTGAGTGAATTTTTTTGGTTATGAGTTAATTTTTTTAAAATAATATTCTTGATTGTTGATGGTATTTTGCTAATTTTTTGTTAATTTTTAATTTTATTGTCTGGTTGTAATGGATTTTACATTTTGAATTTGTCTTCTGAACTTCTGGAGGTAATTATTGATTGTGTTTTGATATTACATGTGTTGTTGATTTTTTTTTGTGACTCCATGTGTTGTTGATTTGTTGATATGACTAAAAATTATATAAATTCAGAAACTATTTTTATTAATGTGTTGTTAGTGTTGTTAACTATATTTAATTTGTGTAAATTTATATTTATGATGATTGCTAATTATAAATTTTTATTTTTAAAAATAAAATTTTTAATAATTTTATTTTATATTTAATTATATCGGTTGAACTTCCATTAAAGTTCGATTGAATCGTTAAATTAATCATTTTATCGATTTATTGACCAATTCGATTTTCGCAACCTAGCATATGCAACACAAGAACTTTTAAGAGAATAGTTAACTTTTTTTTCCCCTGATGATATAAATGTGTAGTAACCGAATATAATTATGTTGTAACTAGAACAATCCACTCAAGTAAGGGACACCAGTTTGAGGCAGCCAACTATCCCCACCCAAGAAGTTAGAGACGGTCCAATTAGTTGCATCAGCAGCGTTGTTTAAAACGTGATAACCAGGCCACGTCACTCTATTTGTGGTGTTTGAACCACCTCCACCGTTATTATACTCCGCATAATACAAAGTGCTCAATGCAAAGTCTCCACTCCATATACTCCA
Source organism: Arachis hypogaea (assembly GCF_003086295.3). Lineage (NCBI taxonomy): Eukaryota > Viridiplantae > Streptophyta > Magnoliopsida > Fabales > Fabaceae > Arachis > Arachis hypogaea. The sequence goes on from NC_092051.1 coordinate 11,739,999, forward strand.
ACCAGAAGGATCAATCAAACTATCCATCAAACATAACGTATAAACCGTGGTCGAATACTCCTTCCATGGCCTCCCAAGGTACGTTTTCACGCTTCCAACCACCGCGGCCAAATCACCGGCAGCTGTTATGGTGGAATTGTGTATGGAAGTGCCTGTGTTTTGGTTTGGATCGGTTCGACCTTGAGCAGTGATGGCATTGAATTGTCCACTCATGGGAAGACGGGGATACAAGTTGCAGCTTTGGAAAACCACTGCAGCGTTTCCAAATATGAAGTCAACTGTGCCATAAATATCGCATTCGCGGTAGAATTGCCTTAGAGAATGTGTGTACAACGTGTCTTGATAGGCTTCAAAGCTGCAGCTATAGAAAGTGGACAAATCTGCTCCATTTCTAACTGCAACTGCCTGGTGCTTGCTTGGCCCCGCAGTGTTGCGAAATGTTACGTTGACTGCTACAAACCCTTGTGCCACTACAGCTGTAAATTAAATTGCGTTAAAAATATAATTATTTATATTATTTTTTTAATTTAAATTTTTAAGGTAAATAATTTTATAATTTAGTATCAAAATTTTATATTTGAAAATTAAGAGATCAATTTTTAGTAATTTTTAAAAAAGTAAAAAATAATCTAAGACAAATAAAAAATATTAATAATATAATCATTTATATTATCAATTGAGTATTTGTACAATGTGTACAATGGGCTATTTATTTGGGAGGAATGTTAGGAGGCCAGCAACTTTTGTGACTTATAGTCATCAAATAGCCATCAATGATGGTTTGAATTGTATGAGATTGGTGTGAGATTTCATCCAATTGCTCACTTTTCTTTGCTGGTTACATGCTGGCTAGAATTTAACAAAGTTGCTGCCCCTAGACTTTTCCTTTATTTGGTCCAATATGAGTTAAAAAATGAACATCAAAGATAAAATACTACTAATTTCTCAAACACAATACACTCGTACTATCCCAAATAATAACCATCCGAATATCAGGGATAATAAATATCCTACTGAATCAAACATCTCTATATCCCATTATACATATTGTATTGTACATATTGTATAGATATTCCATTGACTTCCTATACTTCCTCTGTTTTTTTATCAATTTATAATTTTATGACAAAGTGTATTTAAAATGGATAAGAGAGCTCTTTAAATTTATGAAACAATTGAAGAGTGAATTGGGTTTCGCTAAATTACCAAATGTTGCTGAGTTGAATGTTGTAGAACCGTCCACGACATTGTGATCACCTGTGATAATTGTTCGGTTGATTCCTTCTCCAAGTATCATCAAGTACTTCTTGTTTTTGGCTATAGAAACATACTCTTGATACACACCCTCAGTGATGAAGATGAGGAAGTAGCCATTGCTACCATCGGTGTTATTCGGTGCTGCGCCAATGGCGTCGTTGATGGTCGTGAAGTTTCCACTTCCATCCTGGCTAACAACCACAATGTCACTCACCAGAACGTAATTTTCACTGTCGTCCACGCTCAGCAGTTTTCTACCGTGTCGTCCAATGGCAGAATCGTAAATTTCGCGTACTCTACTCGACATCTTCAATGGTAAATGGCCGTTACGAAACTCCAAGTGTCTTCCTTTGTGTTCTAACAAGGTTGAGATTTTCTTCTCAGGAACCCACCCCTCCTTGTAGAGGGCAAGGGAGACACTGAGAAGCTTCAAATAATCAGAGAGTGAGGACGAGATATCATCCTTAACTCTCTGATCAGAAGCAGTGGTTAGACTTATAACTTCATCTAAACAAGTTTGTTGATTAGTCAAGACAGCACTGAGGACGGTGTGTGCATCATCGGCTTGTGATGTTGGAAGAACATCGCTGGCTTTTTCAACGGTGTCAAGGGCGTTTGATAAGTATTCAAAGCTTAACTCAGTGAGAAACTTACAATCTTGGAGAGTGCTAATTGTGGGTTGAGATAAAGAAGATTTCTTTTCAAGATATGAATCAAGTGAGTTCAAGAACTTGCGGGACTGGGATAGGGATTTTCGAATGGAAATGCGGCCATAGTCGAAAACGGTGCCATTTTGATTAGCAAACACGTTTTCGCAGTAAGAAGGGTATAGAGTGGACTTGCATATGGTTTGTGGGGAAACTATGGGAACTGATTTCTGGTTAGCAGCTATGGATAATGTAGGGAAGATGGAAAGGACAATAAGGGAATTAACAAAGAGCAAAATAATAATGGACAAGTTTTTCAAAGCCATTACTATTGAATTTGGATTCATAAGCTAATTAAAGATGATAGCACACTGCTAGTGGTTGAGCCTCTTATATAGGCGAGCAAGGACTAACAATTTTTTCTTGTTATTGAACTCATTAGTGCAAGAATTCAATATTTGTAATAATACTATAATAACATATAATTTACAAATAAAGAAAAATGATATTTGTGCTACTTTTTCTGTACATATATATCTTTTATACACATTCTTTTTTATGGTATAAAAAATATTTTTAATTTTTTTTAATTTTCTATTGATAATTTTTAGTTAAAAAAATAACAAAAAGTGTAGAAGATAAATATACCCAGAAATAATACATATAAGTTACCCATCAACATATGTGCCTAACACTCTAAGAGAAACAGTTGGCTTTCTTCTTATAAAAAAATAAAAAAGAAGTTAAGAGAATAATTCAAGCAGTTTGGTTCTTTAATCTGGTTACAGTAAGTTATTTAACCGATAGAACATTACAAAACATGCCCAACTTGCCTTTCTCAATATTAACCCAACTACACTCCAAGTATTTTTTTATTTAAATCCAACCAAGTAGGCCAAATTCAGCAAAAACTATTTTTATTATATCTGCTTGTACATATGCACATTTTAATAAAGCTTCTTTGTCTTTGTATTCGCGTTCTTCCTTCTTTTTTTCGCTTTCTTCTTTCTTTATCTTCGCATTCCTTCTTCTTCTTTCTTTTTCTTCTTTGCCTTCCTCCTTCTTCTTTTTTGCGTGTTTTCTCTCACTCGTCATTTTTTTATTGTTGCTATGTTTTTTTCTTTAATTTTTCTCCTTTTAATTGAGGTTCATTTTGATCCAGAAATGAACCGAGTTCGGTTCAAATTTGATAAATACTTAACAATAGTATCAAGTGAACCTAACTCAATTCACAAATGAATTGAATTTGGTTCAGATTTGAACAAAAAGTAATTAATAAACATTCAATCAGCAAGAAAATCACATTTCAATTCATTTCTGCATGCAAATGAACTTAGTTAAACTAAGAAATGAACCAAATTTCTTAAGAAATAACAGATTTGGTAAATACTTAAAAGTAGAATCAAGTGAACCTAACTCAATTTCCAAATGAACCGAATTCAATTTAGATTTGAACAAAACGTGATAAACATTCAATCAGTAAGAAAAGCACATTTCAATTCATTTCTGCATGCAAATGAACTCAGTTAAACTAAGAGATGAACCAAATTTCTTAAGGAATAACAGATTTGGTGAATACTTAAAAGTAGAATCAAGTGAACCTAACTCAATTTCTAAATTAACCAAATTCGATTCAGATTTGAACAAAACGTGATAAACATTCAATCAGTAAGAAAAATACATTTCATTTTATTTCTGCATGCAAATGGACTCAATTAAACTAAGAGATGAACCGAATTTCTTAAGGAATAACAAATTTGGTGAATACTTAAAAGTAATATCAAGTGAACCTAACTTAATTCACAAATGAATCGAATTCAATTCAGATTTGAACAAACAGTTAAAAAATTATGTAAAAAATAAAAAAATTTAGTCAATACATATCATTAGTATAAAGTGAACTTCAATTAACACACAAATAAATCGAAATAAACTAAGAAATGAACCGAAATTATTTAATGATGGCAATAGAAAAAATCAGAACTAATAAAGATGCATGTTAGTAAAATGTTGATGTTATTGGCGGTGACAATAACAAAAAAGGAAAAGAAAAAGAAGAAGACGCAAGATTGGGAAAGAATGAGGAGGAGGAAGAGGAGGAGGAAAACTTGCGTGTGCGAATTTGAAAGAAGAAGAAGGAGAAGGAAGAGGATCGGAGGAGAAGAAAAAAAAAATAGAAAAGGAGAAGGAGAAGGAAAAGGAGAATGAGAAGAAGAATGAGACATATAATTTAAAAAATTGTTATAATAATTTAGTTAAACTTGATTAAGTATTTTACTTGGAGGTAGAATTTTATTAGTTAGTAAAATATTTTATTAGATATGTTTTAATTAGGCCGGTAGTTTAATTAATATTTGTTTGTAAGTTATGGTATTATTCTATATAACAGTCCAAAGATGACTGATACATTCTGTCCTGCTAAAATGAGTGCTTCAAATATGAAAATAGACACTTTCTCCTCAGCCCAAACTTTTACCAAAGGAAATAATTTAGTGAAAAAAAATTAAAAAGAAATGTCAATGGTCTGTACAATATAAAAATAGAATAAAAATTATACTTTATGATTTCTCATGTTGATGTTTAATATAGCTAGCCAGATGTAAAACACATCTATATATCTCATATGCAAATGGAAGCTAAGGTTGTGAATATATATATATATTGGAAAATTAAAGTCAACTAGCTAGATAGAATTTACATTCCCTTACTTGATGCATGTGGCATGGCCAACTTGAACGCAGTCAATGCCAACTATACTCTTCGATAACTGATCCATAGACCATACGTAAAAAATTGGAAAGTAGTTTACTACGAAGGTTCACATATTTTAATTGGATAAATGATTGATGATACGATCGAGTTTTTGTCAACTTTGGGGTTTCAATAGACGGATAATAAAGACAATGTAACCAAGTATGAGGGAATGTTGATTTCACAAAGATACAGCTTGTATCATTGTCATTCTAATATAAGTTTCTATCGTATGTATCTCATATGATCGAGTAACATGCATGTAATATTGGCCATGATAAGTAACAACAATTCAGTAATTAAAAAAAAAAAAACATTACAAATTCCTTATGAAATATACAATTTCCTTATGAATACATAGTACATTGCTCAATTACATCTAACAGGAATTTTATTGACGGCACTTTACAAACTGGTACACTTTGAAAGAGTCAAACCTATATATATAATTATGTAAAGTAAAAATCTAGAAAACTAATTATAGTATAAGTTAATTAAGTCAATTCTCTTTTATTTTTTATTTTATTTTATAATAGACCTGTTTTTTTAACTAGTTCGTTGGAATTGATTTCACCCCTAATTAATTCTTAACGAAACCGGTATATGAATTTTATTTTTAATATACTACTTAATTATTTTTTTTATTTTAAAAAAAAGTTAAATAAACCAAAGGCTTTAAAGTTTAAACCAACCAGCCGCTTGATACTAGAATACGCCGGTCTAGTTGTATGTTAGCATGTAACCATCAATTGCTTAAATTTTGGTGTAGGAGATTTTTTTTTTTTTTTTGGTATAAGTGTAGAAGAATTTCTTTGATATCTGATCTCTTTGAAAGTTGAACCGATCAAACCCGCATTTAATTTGAAAGCTAATTGGTCTCACAAGTTTATAATTAATTAATTATTAGTTACTTTGAGAGCAACTTAAAATTCTTACTCTTTCCATTCTTTTTCTCTTTTATAATTAAATAAGGGAAATGTTTGGTAACCAAAGAAAATCAGCCAAAAACAGCCATAACTTACCTTATTTAACATTTATTAATTGTTGCGATAATTAATTAATGTTAAATAATGTAAGTTCTGGTTTTTTTTTTTGTCTACCTAGCATTACCCTTAAATAAAGTTAATGCTACGATAGATATAAAAACTAAAATAAATATAAACCAAGGGTGAAGAATGAGTGACTGCAGGCGAAAGAGAGTAGGGTGGGGAAACACCGAGCAGGGTAGGTTTAGACTTTCTTCCAGATTAGAGAAGGACCCAAGAGTTTGGAATCGAGAGGAGTACGTTCGTCTAGAACGGGATTCATTCAGCATCTTTGTGGACAAATTATCGTGTGACATTTCTAAACGGGAGTTATTTGACCTGTTTTTTTGGACGGGGAGGATTAACGATATCTATCTTTCAAGGAAGATGAGGAATGAGATGGTTTACCTCTTCACGTTCATACGGTATACTACGAAAGGAGGAACTCTGAAAGTAATCGCAGAAATGAATCACATGCGACTAAGGGGGTCGGAGATCTTTGTAGGAGAGGCCAAATATAGGAGAGACGATTCTAAGGGACGGAGAGCTATAGCTGCGGTGGTGGCTGGGAGAAGGATCCAGCATCAGCAGCTGGGGGTCAATGCTGACGTAAGGGAGCGCGCAGGTGAAATTACGCCACCTGAGACCAGAGACCATGGGAAAGGACTGACATCTTTGGACACTTCAACACATACGCTCGAGGAGGGTCCGAGGTTGGTGGAGACGAAGGGGCTGGAGGTATCTGTAGCAAAGGATAATTTGGTCTGGCTGAATAGGAGTGTTGTTGGGAGCGCCATGAGAGCAATTGACTTTCGATCTTTGAACAACTTCATCCGGAAGGTATGGCCGCACGTTGTTCAAATCTGTGACTTGGGGAGGTACAAAGCCTTGTTGATTTTTGATAATGCCGGGAGCGTGGAGGAGGTGCTGGAAAGCTATGAGGACGGACTCCGACAGTCTTTTCATCGTGTGTGCCGCTGTCATGAACAGGAATGGTGTGACAGGAGAAGAGTGTGGATTGCGTGTTATGGTGTCCCGCTGCATGCTTGGACTGCAGATACGTTCCGTGCAATTGGTGCCCAGTGGGGTGAAGTGGTGGATTGTGATGATGGAAGACACTCAGCCACGTCATTCCGGGCTGGACACGTGTTGATCGATACATGGAGATTTGATTCTATTTCTGCAAGGCTTCGACTAACTATAGGGTCATCTGGCTTCGACGTGTTTGTTACGGAGGTGGAGGTGGGCAAGGATGCGTATGGCTCCTCGGGGGGCATGACTCATGATGCTGTGGAATGGCAGGATGAGAACTTTGCCAGTAAGGCTGGCCGTCATCGAACTCCTATGAAGTTGGGGGGTTGGGACACGACGGCCGAGATGGTGGCCCTGCCGAATAGGGTGGAAGAGATACAAGAGGGTAGAGCTGTAATTCAGTCCGAGATTTTGAACGAATGGAGCAACGGTTTCTTGAATTTGAAAATTGCAACGGCAAGGAGTGCGGATTTTTCTCCTAGAAAGGAAATGGCTGATCTTGCCGTAGATACGTCAGAAAGGACTCAGTCCTGGGATTATGATAAGGATAGGGTGCTGGCTGTGGGTGAGGTCACAAGCAAGGTTCAGGTGGGGTTGAGTGCTAATGGGGCTGGTGACAAGTGTAATAGGCCCAGGGCCCAAATGGGGTTACCTAAGGAAATTGAAGACGGCTTGGACCCAAACACCCAAGGCCCATACGCTGAGACTAATGCTGGGTTGGGGTTGTGTCTCACTAATGGATCTGAAATGGAGCAGAATGGAGGCAATGAGAAGGGGAGATCTCGATCAGGTCGGGTTGGGGAAAGTGACGCCCAGGAGATGTGTTGTGTTGATAGCGTGAGAGACCTTGGCAGCGCCGGCGTGCTCATCGTGGGAAGAAGAAGGGAGGCCTGCATAACCCTCGGGTCGGAGAATGCGGCGCACCCATATGGTACAGGTGGCTGGCCCTTAATGTTGGAGGGTGTTGGCGCGATGGCGGCTCCTGCAGTAGGAGGCCAAGCTCCATCAGTGTCTCGTCCTGGAGGCGGTGGGGTCAGGATGGGGTCGTTAGGACTGTTAACTTGTACCTCGGGCAGGAAGTCTCGAAGGGTTGGGATGGGGATCGATCGAACTAGAACAGGGGAACAGGAGCAGGGGAACGGATCTGGTGGGGTTGATGCGAGGGGAACATTGGAGATGGATGGTGGGTTGGTGGCGATCCTCTCTGGTGGGAAAACGGAATCGGCGGTGGCTTGTGCTGGAACCAGTGCTGGCTGCCATACGGCTATGACGTGCAGTCAGATGGAAGGGGATGGAATAAGTCTGGGAGACCCACGTGTGGAACTAACGTTGAATCGGGGTAGGTTAGGAGAGCGGTGAAATGGTCCGGAAGAAGAGAGTTTTGCGGAGGATAATGGCGCACGGGGCTCTGGGGGAATTGTAGATCCTGCATCGGGGGATACGGGGGAAGCTTCAGCGGATTTGTGGAATGACCCCTGTGATGTAGGGAGCGAAGCCGAGCCGGAAACGTCCAATAACAGAAGGGCTGCTGAAATGCAAGAAAACCGGGAAGCATGGAAGCTTGCCGTGGAATCTGGAGCTGTGCAGTATGATGAGGAAGACAACATAATGGCAATACTGCAGGCACAGAATGAGGCACTTGCGCAGAAGAAAAAACAGGCTAAGAAGAAGGAGAAAGCACGATGGAGTAGACCGAAAAATCAGAAAAATGTGTGTATAAGTGCTTTAAAATGAATTTTAGTTCCTGGAATATTAGGGGGTTGGCGGGAGTTGGTAAACTGAGCATGCTAAAGAACTTTCGGAGAAAATTTAAATTACATATGCTAGGCTTGATAGAGACAAAGAAAGAGGTTGTGACAAACTTTGATATAGTGCAACTGTGGGGTAATGGTGCTGTTAAATGGGAGTCTGTTGGGTCAGTTGGTGCTTCAGGAGGCCTGTTATTGATGTGGGATGAAACGGTATTTAAGATGAATAATTGCTATAAAGGAGGTCGTTGGTTGTGTGTGGAGGGTGTGTTACTTAAAAATAATTTTTCATGTGCTTTTTGCCTAGTTTATGGTCCGCATGATAGGGCGAAAAAGCTTGTTATGTGGGAAGAGTTGAGCTTCCTATCTGGGTTATGTCAAGTCCCGTTTTGCTACCTGGGGGATTTCAATGAGATAACTCATATGGAGGAGAGGAAGGGAGCTAATTCTTTGACGGTGCCTGCAGCAGAGTTTAAATCATGGATCCAGGATATGGAGCTAGTGGACTTAGCAATCACTGATCGTTTGTTCACCTGGTTCAGAGGGCAATCATGCAGTCGAATTGATAGGGTTTTGGTTAGTTTGGAGTGGTTAGAAGTGTTTCCTGGAACCAGGCTGCGAGGTGGCTGGTGCACGAAATTGTGATGTCCAGGCTCGAACAATCCCTGGTAATGGCTCCAAAGCTTGGTGCTTTGATCTTAATTCATAATTGTCACAACTTCGATACAACTAACCAGCAAGTGCACTGGGTCGTCCAAGTAATACCTTACGTGAGTAAGGGTCGAATCCCACGGAGATTGTTGGTATGAAGCAAGCTATGGTCACCTTGTAAATCTCAGTCAGGCAGATATAAAGTGATAATGGTGTTTTCGAATATTAAATAATAGAATAGGGATAGAGGTACTTATGTAAATCATAGGTAGGAATTTCAGATAAGCGAATGGAGATGCTTTTCGTTCCTCTGAACCTCTGCTTTCCTGCTATCTTCATCCAATCAATCTTACTCCTTTCCATGGCTGGCTTTATGTGATACATCACCACTGTCAATGGCTACTTTCGGTCATCTCACGGGAAAATGATCCAATGCCCTGTCACGACACGGCTAATCGTCTGGAGGCATCACCCTTGTCAATGGCTTCATCTTATCCTCTCAGTGAATAATATGCTCACGCACCCTGTCACGGCACGGCTATTCATCTGTCGGTTCTCGATCATGCCGGAATAGGATTTACTATCCTTTTGCGTCTGTCACTAACGCCCTGCAATCGCGAGTTAGGAGCTCGTCACAGTCATTCAATCATTGAATCCTACTCGGAATACCACAGACAAGGTTTAGACCTTCCGGATTCTCTTGAATGCCGCCATCATTCTAGCTTACGCCACGAAGATTCCGGTTAGGAGATCTAAGAGATATTCATTCTAGCTTATTTCATGTAGAACAGAAGTGTTTGTCAGGCACGCGTTCATAAGGGAGAAGGATGATGAGCGTCACACATAATCATCACCTTCATCACGTTCTTGGGTGTGAATGGATATCTTAGAAGCGAAATAAGAAAAATTGAATAGAAAACAGTAGTACTTTGCATTAATCTTTGAGGAACAGCAGAGCTCCACACCTTAATCTATGGAGTGTAGAAACTCTACCGTATGAAAATACATAAGTGAAAGGTCCAGGCATGGCCGTGTGGCCAGCCCCCATGGTCTAAGAACAATGCGTTCAAAGATGAACAATGGATTACAACTGAGACCAAAGATGCCTAATACAATAGTAAAAGGTCCTATTTATAATAAACTAGTCACTAGGGTTTACATGAGTAAGTAATTGATGCATAAATCCACTTCCGGGGCCCACTTGGTGTGTGTTTGGGCTGAGCTTAAGTGTAGCACGTGCAGAGGCCATTTGTGGAGTTGAACGCCAGTTTCTGTGCCAGTTTGGGCGTTCAACTCTGGTTTTGGATCCTTTTCTGGCGCTGGACGCCAGATTTGGGCAGAAGGCTGGCGTTGAACGCCAGTTTACGTCGTCTATTCTTGGCCAAAGTATGGACTATTATATATTGCTGGAAAGCCCTGGATGTCTACTTTCCAACGCAATTGGAAGCGCGCCATTTCGAGTTCTGTAGCTCCAGAAAATCCACTTTAAGTGCAGGGAGGTCAGAATCCAACAGCATCAGTAGTCCTTTTTCAACCTCTGAATCTGATTTCTGCTCAAGTCCCTCAATTTCAGCCAGAAAATACCTGAAATCACAGAAAAACACACAGACTCATAGTAAAGTCCAGAAATGTGAATTTAACATAAAAACTAATGAAAACATCCCTAAAAGTAACTAGATCCTACTAAAAACATACTAAAAACAATGTCAAAAAGCGTATAAATTATCCGCTCATCACAACACCAAACTTAAATTGTTGCTTGTCCCCAAGCAACTGAAAATCAAAATAGGATAAAAAGAAGAGAATATACTATAAATTCCAAACTATCAATGAAACAGAGCTTCAATCATATGAGCGGGACTTATAGCTTTTTGCCTCTTGAATAGTTTTGGCATCTCACTTTATCCATTGAGGTTCAGAATTATTGGCATCTATTGGAACTTCAGATTTCGAATAGTGTTATTGACTCTCCTAGTTCAGTATGATGATTCTTGAACACAGCTTCTTTATGAGTCTTGGCCGTGGCCCTAAGCACTTTGTTTTCCAGTATTACCACCGGATACATAAATGCCACAGACACATAATTGGGTGAACCTTTTCAGATTGTGACTCAACTTTGCTAAAGTCCCCAATTAGAGGTGTCCAGGGTTCTTAAGCACACTCTTTTTTTTTTTTTTTTGCTTTGGACCTTGACTTTAACCGCTCAGTCTCAAGTTTTCACTTAACACTTACACGCCACAAGCACATGGTTAGGGACAGCTTGGTTTAGCCGCTTAGACCAGGATTTTATTCCTTTAGGCCTTCCTATCCACTGATGCTCAAAGCCTTGGGATCCTTTTTATTTGCCCTTGCCTTTTGGTTTTAAGGGTTATTGGCTTTTTCTGCTTGCTTTTTCTTTTTCTTTCTATTTTTTTTCGCCTATTTTTTTCTTCTTTTTTTTTTCTGCAAGCTTTGTTCTTTGCTGCTTTTTCTTGCTTCAAGAATCATTTTATGATTTTTCAGATTATCAAATAACATGTCTCCTAGTCATCATTCTTTCAAGAGCCAACATATTTAACATTCTTAAACAACAACTTCAAAAGACATATGCACTGTTCACGCATACATTCAGAAAACAAGAAGCATTGTCACCACATCAATATAATTAAACTAAGTTCAAGGATAAATTCGAAACTCATGTACTTCTTGTTCTTTTGAATTAAAACATTTTTCATTTAAGAGAGGTGATGGATTCATAGGACATTCATAACTTTAAGACAAAGTTACTAACTACTAATGATCATGTAATGAAGACACAAACACAGATAAGTACATAACATAGAAAACGAAAAACAGAGAAAGTAAGAACAAGGAATGAGTCCACCTTAGTGATGTCCTTGAGCTCTTCTATGTCTCTTCCTTGTCTTTGCTGCTCCTCCTTCATTGCTTTTAGATCTTCTCTGATTTCATGAAGGATGATGGAGTGCTCTTGATGTTCCACCCTTAGTTGCTTCCAATAATTGTGTGGAAGAAAATGTATCCCCTGAGGTGTCTCAGGGATCTCTTGATTTGCAGTCAAATGTTCTACCACTGAGCTATAGACCCTTGATGGAAGCTTTTGTCTTCCCTTTCCTCTTTCTAGAGGCCTCTCTGGCCTTAGGTGCCATCAATGGTTATGGAGAAAAACAAAAAAGCTATGCTTTTTACCACACCAAACTTAGAATGTTGCTCGCCCTCGAGCAAAAGAAGAAAGAATAGAAGAAGAAGAAGATATGGAGGAGATGGATGGATGTGTGTATTCGGCCATATGGGTGGGATTGGGTGGGAGAGAGATGTTGAATTTTGAAGGTAGTGGTTGTATGGATGTGAGTGGTAAATGGAAAACAGAAGGGATGATCATGAATGGGAAGAGAGATGATGAGGTAGGTGGGGATCCTATGGGGTCCACAGATCCTGAGGTGATCCTGTGAGGTCCACAGATCTTGAGGTGTCAAGGCATTTACATCCCTGCACCAATTTAGGCATGCAAAATGCCCTTGCACACAACTCTGGGCGTTCAGCGCCAGGTTGGTGCCCATTTTGGGCGTTCAACGCCCATTTGCTGCCATTTCTGGCATTGAACGCCAGAACCATGCTTGTTCTGGGCGTTCAGCGCCAGGATGCTCCCATTCTGGGCGTTCAGCGCCAGAACTATGCTCTGTTCTGGCGTTTGAACGCCAGGCAGATGCTCCTCCAGGGTGTGATTTTTCTTCTGCTGTTTTTGATTCCATTTTCAATTTTTATATTTATTTTGTGACTCCACATGATCATAAACCTAAGAAAACATGAAAAACAATAAAAATAAGAATTAGATAAACATTGGGTTGCCTCCCAACAAGCGCTTCTTTAATGTCAATAGCTTGACAGTGGGCTCTCATGGAGCCTCACAGATGTGCAGAGCTTTGTTGAAACTCTCCAACACCAAACTTAGAGTTTGGATATGGGAGTTCAACACTAAACTTAGAGTTTGGTTGTGGCCTCCCAACACCAAATTTAGAGTTTGACTGTGGGGGCTTGGGTTGACTCTGCTTGGAGAGAAGCTTTTTCTGCTTCCTCTCCATGGTTGCAGAGGGAGATCCTTGAGTTGTAAACACAAGGGAGTCCTCATTCCATTGAAGGACTAGTTCACCTCTGTCAACATCAATCACAGCTCTTGCTGTGGCCAGGAAAGGTCTTCCTAGGATGATGGATTCATCCTCTTCCTTTCCAGTATCCAGGACTATGAAATCAGCAGGTATGTAAAGGCCCTCAACCTTTACTAATACATCTTCTACTTGTCCATAAGCCTGTTTTCTTGAGCTGTCTGCCATCTCTAGTGAGATTTTAGCAGCTTGCACCCCATAGATTCCCAGTTTCTCTATTACAGAGAGGGGCATGAGGTTTATTCCTGAACCAAGGTCACACAGAGCCTTAAAGATCATGGTGCCTATGGTACAAGGTATTATGAACTTTCCAGGATCCTGTCTCTTCTGAGGCAATGTCAGTTGATCCAGATCACTTAGTTCATTGATGAACAAGGGAGGTTCAACTTCCCAAGCATCAATGCCAAATAATTTGGCATTCAGCTTCATGATTGCACCAAGAAACTTGGCAGTTTGCTCTTCAGTAACATCCTCATTCTCTTCAGAAGAGGAATACTCATCAGAGCTCATGAAGGGCATAAGGAGGTTCAATGGAATCTCTATGGTCTCTAGATGAGCCTCAGAGTCCTTTGGTTCCTCAGAGGGAAGCTCCTTATTGACCACTGGACGTCCCAGGAGGTCTTCCTCCTTGGGATTCACGTCCTCTCCTCTCCTCACAGGTTCGGCCATGGCGCTTATATCAATGGCCTTGCACTCTCCTTTTGGGTTCTCTTCTGTATTGCTTGGGAGAGTACTAGGAGGGATTTCAGTGATCTTTTTACTCAGCTGGCCCACTTATGCTTCCAGATTTCTAATGGAAGACCTTGTTTCATTCATGAAACTTACAGTGGCCTTAGATAGATCAGAGACTAGATTTGCTAAATTAGAAGCATTTTGTTCAGAGTTCTCTGTCTGTTGCTGAGTTGATGATGGAAAAGGCTTGCTATTGCTAAACCTGTTTCTTCCACCATTATTAAAGCCTTGTTGGGGCTTTTGATCCTTCCATGAGAAATTTGGATGATTTCTCCATGATGAGTTATAGGTGTTTCCATAAGGTTCACCTAAGTAATTTACCTCTGCTATTGCAGGGTTCTCAGGATCATAAGCTTCTTCTTCATAAGAAGCCTCTTGAGTACTGTTGGATGCAGCTTGCATTCCATTCAGACTCTGAGAAATCATATTGACTTGCTGAGTCAATATTTTATTCTGAGCCAATATGGCATTCAGAGTATCAACTTCAAGAACTCCCTTCTTCATAGGCGTCCCATTATTCACAGGATTCCTTTCAGAAGTGTACATGAACTGGTTATTAGCAACCATGTCAATGAGTTCTTGAGCTTCTGCAGGCGTTTTCTTTAGGTGAATGGATCCACCTGCAGAGGTATCCAATGACATCTTTGATAGCTCAGATAAACCATCATAGAATATATCCAGGATGGTCCATTCTGAAAGCATGTCAGAAGGACACTTTTTGGTCAACTGTTTGTATCTTTCCCAAGCTTCATAGAGGGATTCACCTTCTTTCTGTCTGAAGGTTTGAACATCAGCTCTAAGCTTGCTTAGCTTTTGAGGAGGAAAGTACTTGGCTAAGAAAGCCGTGACCAGCTTATCCCAAGAGTTCAGGCTGTCTTTAGGTTGAGAATCCAACCATAATCTAGCTCTGTCTCTTACAGCAAAAGGAAAAAGTATGAGCCTGTAGACTTCAGGATCTACTCCATTAGTCTTAACAGTATCACATATCTGCAAGAATTCAGTTAAGAACTGAAAAGGATCTTCAGATGGAAGTCCATGAAACTTGCAGTTCTGCTGCATCAGAGAAACTAATTGAGGTTTCCGCTCAAAATTATTTGCTCCAATGGCAGGAATGGAGATGCTTCTTCCATGTAAATTGGAATTAGGTGTAGTAAAGTCACCAAGCATTCTCCTTGCATTGTTGTTGGGTTCGGCTGCCATCTCCTTTACTTGTTCGAAATTTTCAATCAAGTTGTCTCTGGATTGTTGTAATTTAGCTTCTCTTAATTTTCTCTTCAGAGTCCTTTCAGGTTCTGGATCAGCTTCAACAAGAATGCCTTTTTCTCTGTCCCTGCTCATAAGAAAGAGGAGAGAAAAAGAAAAGAAGAGGAATCCTCTATGTCACAGTAAAGAGGTTCCTTATTGTTAGTAGAAGAAAAGAAGAAGAAATTCGAACACAGATAGAGGAGGGGGTTCGAATTTGGTGATGATGTGAGGAAGAGATGTTAGGATATGAATGAATTAAATAGAATAAGATGGGGGAGGGATAATTTTCGAAAATTATTTTGAAAAAGAGTTAGTGATTTTCGAAAATGGTTTTTGAAAATTGTTAGTATTTTTTTTTCGAAATTTTTTTTTAAAATTAAAAATAAAAATAAGATTAATTAGTTAATAAAAAAAGAAATTTTTGAAAAAGGGGGAAGATATTTTCGAAAATTGAGAGAGAGAGTTAGTTAGGTGGTTTTGAAAAAGTTAAGAAACAAACAAAAAGTTAGTTAGTTAGTTGAAACAAATTTTGAAAACCAATTTTGAAAAGATAAGTAGTTAGGAGGTTAGGAAAGATATTTTTAAAAGATATTTTTGAAAAAGATAAGATAAGAAGATATTTTTGAAAAGATATGATAGAAATTAGTTTTGAAAAAGATTTGATTTTTAAAATCTCAATTAATGACTTGATTCATAAGAAATCACAAGATATGATTCTAGAACTTAAAGTTTGAATCTTTCTTAACAAGTAAGTAACAAACTTCAAATTTTTGAATCAAAACATTAATTGATTATGTTATTTTCGAAAATTTGGTATAAAAATAAGAAAAAGATTTTTGAAAAATATTTTTGGAATTTTCGAAAATAACTAAGAATTTTGAAAAAGATTTGATTTTTGAAAAAGATTTTGAAAAAGATAAGATTTTCAAATTGAAAATTTGATTTGACTCATGAGAAACAATTTGATTTTAAAAAATTTTGAAAAAGTCAATCCAAATTTTCGAATTTGATATGAGAAAAAGGGAAAGATATTTTTTTGATTTTTGAAATTTTTATGAAAAACATGAAAATTATGCAATGCATGAAATTTTTAGATCAAAACAATGAATGCATGCAAGAATGCTATGAATGTCAAGATGAACACCAAGAACACTATGAATGTCAAGATGAACATCATAGACACATATTTTTGAAAAATTTTTAATGCTAAGAAAACATGCAAGACACCAAACTTAGAATTCTTTAATGCTTAGACACTAAGAATTCAAGAATGCATATGATAAACATGGAAAGACACAAAACAAAAAATCATCAAGATCAAACAAGAAGACTTACCAAGAACAACTTGAAGATCATGAAGAACACTATGAATGCATGATATTTTCGAAAAATGCTAGATGCATATGCAAGTGACACCAAACTTATAATGTGACTCAAGACTCAAACAAGAAACACAATATTTTTTATTTTTATGATTTTCTAATTTTTTTTGGATTTTTATTTTATATTTTTCGAAAATAGTCTTAAAATAAGGATTCCAAAATTTTTAATATGAATTCCAGGAATCTTGCATTGTTAGTCTAAAGCTTCAGTCCAGGAATTAGACATGGCTCACTAGCCAGCCAAGCTTTCAAAGAAAGCTCCGGTCCAAAACACTAGACATGGCCAATGGCCAGCCAAGCTTCAGCATGTAATTCAGACATGACATGCCTGACATACCCTGCAGTCGTGTAAGAGCTGATGGTTGGAAGCCTCAGTCCAAAGGAATTTAGACATGGCTTTACAGCCAGCCAGGCTTCACATGCTTTATGAAACACTAGAATTCATTCTTAAAAATTTTGAATAAAATTTTTGAAAACATTTTTATTTTAAAATTTTTTTTTTTTCGAAAACAAAAGGAAAATTTTTGAAAAATTTTTGAAAAGAAAACGAAAAGAAAGTTACCCAATCTGAGCAACAAGATGAACCGTCAGTTGTCCAAACTCAAACAATCCCCGGCAACGGCGCCAAAAACTTGGTGCACGAAATTGTGATGTCCAGGCTCGAACAATCCCTGGTAATGGCTCCAAAGCTTGGTGCTTTGATCTTAATTCATAATTGTCACAACTTCGATACAACTAACCAGCAAGTGCACTGGGTCGTCCAAGTAATACCTTACGTGAGTAAGGGTCGAATCCCACGGAGATTGTTGGTATGAAGCAAGCTATGGTCACCTTGTAAATCTCAGTCAGGCAGATATAAAGTGATAATGGTGTTTTCGAATATTAAATAATAGAATAGGGATAGAGGTACTTATGTAAATCATAGGTAGGAATTTCAGATAAGCGAATGGAGATGCTTTTCGTTCCTCTGAACCTCTGCTTTCCTGCTATCTTCATCCAATCAATCTTACTCCTTTCCATGGCTGGCTTTATGTGATACATCACCACTGTCAATGGCTACTTTCGGTCATCTCACGGGAAAATGATCCAATGCCCTGTCACGACACGGCTAATCGTCTGGAGGCATCACCCTTGTCAATGGCTTCATCTTATCCTCTCAGTGAATAATATGCTCACGCACCCTGTCACGGCACGGCTATTCATCTGTCGGTTCTCGATCATGCCGGAATAGGATTTACTATCCTTTTGCGTCTGTCACTAACGCCCTGCAATCGCGAGTTAGGAGCTCGTCACAGTCATTCAATCATTGAATCCTACTCGGAATACCACAGACAAGGTTTAGACCTTCCGGATTCTCTTGAATGCCGCCATCATTCTAGCTTACGCCACGAAGATTCCGGTTAGGAGATCTAAGAGATATTCATTCTAGCTTATTTCATGTAGAACAGAAGTGTTTGTCAGGCACGCGTTCATAAGGGAGAAGGATGATGAGCGTCACACATAATCATCACCTTCATCACGTTCTTGGGTGTGAATGGATATCTTAGAAGCGAAATAAGAAAAATTGAATAGAAAACAGTAGTACTTTGCATTAATCTTTGAGGAACAGCAGAGCTCCACACCTTAATCTATGGAGTGTAGAAACTCTACCGTATGAAAATACATAAGTGAAAGGTCCAGGCATGGCCGTGTGGCCAGCCCCCATGGTCTAAGAACAATGCGTTCAAAGATGAACAATGGATTACAACTGAGA
Organism: Arachis hypogaea; assembly: GCF_003086295.3. NCBI lineage: Eukaryota > Viridiplantae > Streptophyta > Magnoliopsida > Fabales > Fabaceae > Arachis > Arachis hypogaea. Next base: position 11,758,382 of record NC_092051.1, read on the forward strand.
CCAAAGATGCCTAATACAATAGTAAAAGGTCCTATTTATAATAAACTAGTCACTAGGGTTTACATGAGTAAGTAATTGATGCATAAATCCACTTCCGGGGCCCACTTGGTGTGTGTTTGGGCTGAGCTTAAGTGTAGCACGTGCAGAGGCCATTTGTGGAGTTGAACGCCAGTTTCTGTGCCAGTTTGGGCGTTCAACTCTGGTTTTGGATCCTTTTCTGGCGCTGGACGCCAGATTTGGGCAGAAGGCTGGCGTTGAACGCCAGTTTACGTCGTCTATTCTTGGCCAAAGTATGGACTATTATATATTGCTGGAAAGCCCTGGATGTCTACTTTCCAACGCAATTGGAAGCGCGTCATTTCGAGTTCTGTAGCTCCAGAAAATCCACTTTGAGTGCAGGGAGGTCAGAATCCAACAGCATCAGCAGTCCTTTTTCAACCTCTGAATCTGATTTCTGCTCAAGTCCCTCAATTTCAGCCAGAAAATACCTGAAATCACAGAAAAACACACAGACTCATAGTAAAGTCCAGAAATGTGAATTTAACATAAAAACTAATGAAAACATCCCTAAAAGTAACTAGATCCTACTAAAAACATACTAAAAACAATGTCAAAAAGCGTATAAATTATCCGCTCATCAGTGGCCCAAGAGGGTTATCCGACCATTGTCCATTGATTATGGAGGTCTCACGATTTAGAGGGGGGCCAAGACTGTTTCAGAGTTTGGACTCCTGGTTTACTCATGATGATTTTCTGAGGATGGTAAAAGAGGAATGGAGGACTTTAGGAGAGGTACAGTTCATGGACAAATTAAAGGCTTTGACGAATCCGCTGAGCAGATGGCAAAAAAAGAACTTTGGGGACATAGACAAAAGGATTACACAATTTGAGGATGAAATAAAGAAAGTGGATGACATGGTAGGTACTGGAGTGGCTGATGGGACTGTTGAAGCAAGGAAAAAGGCACTTGTGAGCTTCTGTAAAAAATGGTATATCAGACAGGAGCTACATTGGAAGCAGATGTCAAGATCTCAACATGTAAAGGAGATGGATAAGAACACACGCTATTTCCACAATTTAGTCTCAGCGCGAAGAAGGTCCAGTCGGATTGATGCCTTAATGGTTAATGGGAGGTTGGTAAGGAATCAAGCAAGGATCAAGATTGCTATCCGAGACTTCTATAAGGAGCTGTACCACCAGGAGCCCTCGCCGATTATTGGTTTCAGGGATGGACTAGTAAAGCAAATTCTTGAGGAAGAGGCAACAGAGTTAGAGATGATGCCAACTACCGCAGAAATAAAGGAGGCACTTTGGGATTGTGAGTCAACAAAGGCACCAGGCAGTGATGAGTATAATATGAATTTTATAAAGAAATGTTGGGAAGAATTAGGCGGAGAGTTCACTGGAGCGGTGATAGGGTTCTTCCAGTCAGCTAAACTACCTAGCGAGTCGAATGTCACTTGGGTGGCGCTGGCGCCGAAGTTTACTGGAGCCAGAGAAATAAAGGATCTCAGGCCAATTAGTATGGTGGGTTGTGTCTATAAGGTCATTTCTAAGATTCTGGTTCGGAGGATGCAGAAGGTAATGTCGGGTCTTGTAGGTGAGATTCAGAGCGCTTTCGTGAAGGGGAGGAAAATACATGATGGGGCTTTGATCGCCTGTAAAAATGTGCACTGGCTGAAATCACGGAAAAAGAGCTCCGCGATAATAAAGCTGGATTTCCAAAAGGCTTATGATAGAGTAAAGTGGGCCTTTGTCCAACAAAGCAGGCAAGATGGTCCTAATTAAATCGGTTCTTAGTAGCCTACCTATTTACTACCTCAGCTTATGCAAGATGCCAAAGACAGTGGCAGAGAAGTTGATTTCCCTACAACGACAGTTCTTGTGGAGTACAGAAGAGGGGAAGCAAGGATTACCGCTTGTAAAATGAGAAGTAGTAATGGCTCCAAAGAAGGCAGGTGGGTTGGGAGTTGGTGATGCAGTTATTCGAAATACAGCACTGCTATTTAAGTGGTGGTGGAGGTTCTCAAAAGAAGAATATCCCTTATGGAAGAAAGTGGTTTGCTCTTGCACCAATATGGATCCTACTGTGATGCTGCACGACCAGCCTGTCCCAACACGAGGAGGTCCTTGGAAGAATATCTGTCAGTTACAAATCCGCGAGCCACGACTGAGAGAAAAGATCATAAGCAGTTTGTCTATGGATCTCGGGAATGGCAGAACAATCTGGTTCTGGGAGGATAGCTGGTTACCTAATGGGGTATTGAAAGATATGTTTCCTAGGCTCTTCTCGGTTTCAACCCTTAACGGCGCAGTTGTAGGGGATTATGGGTTTTGGGATGGGTTAGACTGGATTTGGAGCTTCCAGTAGAGGAGGGAGTTGTTCCAGTGGGAGCTGAATTTAGTAAACCAACTTCATGAGACCTTACCGTCAGCCAAGCCTACAAATGAAAGAGAGGATAGAGTGGTATGGAAATTTGATAAAATAGGTGTTTATTCAACGAATTCCTTTGTCCAGACGCTGCAGGCGGAAGTCCTACCGGAAGAAATCACAAGCTATAGTTTCACGCGTGTTATATGGAAAGGGTTCGTTCCTCCAAGGATTGAGCTCTTGTCTTGGTTTGTATTGATCGGAAGGGTGAATACTAAAGATCGACTGTGTAGATTACGTGTTCTTGATCAGACTGACAATTTGTGTGTGCTATGTTGTAAGTCTGAGAAAACTGCTCTTCATTTGTTTCTTGGTTGTGATATCACATGGCAGGTGTGGTGTGCTTGGCTGCTTGCCTTTGGAAGGAGGTGGTGATTTTCAGGTACTCTAAAGGACCACTTCGAAAGCTGGACGAACTTATCAGCAGGGAAGGTTGAGAGAAAGAGGTGGTTCATTGGGTTTTTTGCTGTTTTCTGGACAATATGGCTAGAAAGGAATGGCAGGCTGTTCCGAAATCATGCCTCAAGTATGCGGGAAATTATAAACAAGTCGTTTGCGTATGCCGAGAAATGGATTGGAGGTAAGCCCTTTGGTTGATGGCCATGCTGAAGATGACTAGGAGTTGTTTCGTATATGGAGTATTCATGATCTTGTAGCTCCTTTTATTGCTCTACTCTGTTGTGTTGAGCTCCCTTTAATTAAAAAAAAATTAAATAAAGTTTGGCGTACACGATATCTAATCATTATAAGATGACTCTTAAGATTGTATACAGATCGGATCAGATATAGACTATAATTCTATTCGATCCGCACTGTATTCATCGGATCGGATCGGATATAATATCCATATTTTTTTAAAGTTGGATCTAATCCGATCCAATCTGCATACTTGCGGATCGGATCGGATATCGAGTATATCCGCATAATTTTAAAAAATTGTTTTAAGGTTTTTTTGGCTCTAGAAAATCTATTTTTTCACTTGTTTAAACCTATTTACTCCTAAAATATTATCTATAAAAGTTCTCTTGAATAACAATAGAAAAATAATAACACAAGATATAAGTTTAATTATTCTAAGTTAAAGTACAACATAAAAAATTAAAAACAATATATCATAAAATTCATAAAATAACACACTAAAATTCATATCACATTAGGGTTTACTTTCTTAAACTATGCTATTTATATAAAACGTCCGGATATGCGGATTTGCGGATCGGATCTGCGGAGATCACTGCCAAATCCGCAATCCGATCCTACCATAGTGCGGATCCGATCCAATCTAATGGCTCTGCGGATCGGATAATATCCATAAAATTCAGATCGGATGCGGATAATTACCACGGATATGCGGATATTATCAGATTCATGTGCAGCCCTAATGACTCCAAAGAGTACTTAATCACAAGAATAGGTGAATTATATTCAAATAAAATAAAAAATAATTTTGTTAATGTATTTTTTTTAGGTAGGTCACAAAAATGTGATGTTTCAGAAAATAGAATATATAAAAAGGATAATTATGTGGTATGGATAGTTGGATACACGCAAACATCTATACCTATAGATTTTGATGTGTATGGAGCAGAGAGTGACATGTGGGACAAATGCTCCTGCAATCCTGCTTTACATGAGGGCTTGCATACTGAAAAACCTGGCAGTAAAATGACCCAAACAAAAAAAATTACGTGTTGTCGGAAGTTTATGTTAAGATAAATGTTTGGTTAATCTTTTTCTTTTTTTTGTATAAAAAAGGAGGGCTAACGTCTCCAAAAGAGAAAAAACAGGAGTTTACAACTAAGAAATTAAACATGGACTACTTACCCCTCTTACATCATCAACTGAAAGAGTTCTTATCCCTGTTGAGAGAAAATCAATAAAGTGATACCCAAATTCCATCTTCAAGCTTTTTGTTTCCAATCAGTCTACACTTTTGTTACCTTTCTTGTAAGTGTGTGTGATTTTGACGTCCCAATCTTTCCAAAACTATCTTTCTCCTTATGCCAACATTAGGGTGTTCCTTTTGATTTTTCTTTCTTGACAAAACCTCATAAATGCTCATGGAATCCATTTTCAGTATCAAATGTCTAACACCCAAATCCCAAGCCGTTCTCAGTGCATTGCAAACTCCCCAAACTTCTGCCTGAAAAGTGGTGCAGCATCCCAAATTCGCTATGAATCCTGCCTGCCATCTTCCATGGCTATCTCTCAACAGACTTCCACATCCTGCCAACCTTGAATTTTCGTTTGATGTCCCATCAGAGTTCACCTTTATCCAATTTTTTTGGAGGACTTTCCAAGCAATTTGAATCTCTATTTTTTTTTTCTCATTTGCTTCGTAAGATTCTAGTTGTTAAAAGCTTCAGCTATTTCTATAACAAATTGAGTAATAATTTTTTTTACTGCTTGATGCCTTTTAAAAGGGGTGAAAATTTTTTTTATTTCTCCATCGCGAGATCCACTAGCATCCCACCATAAAAATGGATTTTCCATCTCAACCAGGCTTCAAAGGAAGCTCTAAAAAAGCTTTGAATTTTTGTAGGGTTGATGAGTTGTGCCCATATGCAAGACGCACCCGAAAAATCTCTCAAAACATGGATTATGGTTTTTGGGATTCCCTGACAAATGTGACAATCTGGACAAGTTTCAAAGATTCTATTCCTCCTGAAAGAAGTCATCAATTTCTTATATGTGGTAAGCCACATAAACATTTTAATTCTTTGTGATCCTTTTCATTGCTAGATTATCTCCCATATGTGAGATGTAATTTCGATATGATTAATTAGGCATTGGTATGCACTAGATATAGAAAATTCTTCTGATGAGGTTAGATTCCATGTAGGCTTATCCCTCCCTAAATCTTCTCTGGAGGGATGAATAGTTGCAATTTTCTTTATAGTATTATTAGTGAAGAATTGCTCCATCCAAGTTATGTTCTATTCTCTATTTTGGTCTGTTGCTTCTGCTACGGCAAGGTTTAGAGAACTATCTTCAATTGTCCATTTTAGTGATGACGATAACGAAAAAGAAGGAGAAGAAGAAGACGAAGTGTCAGGAGTGATGAAGAAAAAGAAGAACGTACATGAGCACGCGAATGTAAATAACTTGTTGGGCTTGTTTGTGTAAATAACTTGTATGTGGAGAATATCTGATTTTTTAAATGGTGAAAATTCAATTGCAGTTAACTTCACGTAAAGTTGATAACTGATAACCGTTAAATAATTTGACAGATTTGACTAACTTGTTATCTAATAATTCTTACCTATCAACTTTACATGCAGTTAACTGCACCTGAATTTCCACCTTTCTAAATATAATTACCTTTACCCTACATTTGGATCTGAAAAATGATAAATAAAAGATATAGTCAACCTCTCACCCTATATAATCTGATTCTGTCTGTAATTTCGATGAATATGAATTATAAAAAAAGTTACAAACTTACACAAGCTATAATAGTTTGGTAACAGGGGATGGCAATATTATGGTTAACAACCGTGATAGCATAGGCAAGGCCCTCACCTTTGAGCCATGAATCAGCAACAACACCCCAACTTGCACTCATAATCACTTGCTTTGCACTCATATCCATTGGAGGAGGTGGAATCTTCTGCTCTTTAGCATTTGGTGCAGACCAACTCAACAACAACTACAAAGGGAGAGGGTGTTGGAGAGTTTCATAAGTTGGTACATTGCTTCACAAGCAGTTTTTGTGTTTTTTCCTTAACTACAATTGTTTGCATTCAAGACCGGTTTGGATGGAAACTGGGTTTTGGTGTTCCTGCGGCACTTATGTTGTTGTCAACCATCTTCTTCTTCCTTCTTTTTCACCGTTATGTGAAGCATAAACCTCACAAAAGCTTGCTCACTAGCTTTGCTCATGTCATTGTTGTTGTATTCAAGAATATAGAAAGCTTCAACTTCCACCTAACTACTACTACTGACCATCCAATACTCTATCACCATAACGAAGGACTCAACCCTTGTTGCTCCATCTCACAAACTAAGGTTTAGTTCAATCATTTCCATCCTAAATGATAATCAAGAAATCAAAAAGGGTTAAACAAATTAAATTATATATATTTATGTTTTTATATAATTAAAAAGACTTTGCGGAATTGATTTTACTAATTAATGCTACCGGATACTCATTGTTATTGATATCTTAAGTGCTCACTCCATATAATTTTTAGAATAGCGATCAATTTTACCGATCTATCAAATAAATTCTATTTGGTCACTAAATTAGAGATCGATTTAGTGACCAAAACAAAAAGTTAAATTTTGAAAACTTTTAGAAATATTTTATCCTTAAATTGGTCACTAATTTTATCGTTAGCAACTAACATACTAGAGAGATATATATTACTATAAAGAAATTATAATAAAAATAAAGAATCACCAATTTTAATTAATAATTTACACTCTGAATGCAAGAACTATACCTAATTAATAATTATAGCCAACCCTTGAAGTGAAACTTTGTATTTCAGGTTTCTGAATAAAGCTTGCATCATCACTAATAACAATAATAATACTTCATGGAGTGTTTGCACAATAGAGCAAGTGGAAGAATTGAAGGCCATAATAAAGGTAATTCCCCTATGGAGTAGCAGTTTCATGTTATCAATAAGCAGTAGCAAAAGCTCATTTTTTTTGCTACAAGCTAAAACCATGAACAGGTACATAACTTCAAGCTTCCAAATCCCAGCAGGCTCTTTTCCTTCTTCATTATGATCTCAGTTTTCATAACTGATGGTGTTTATGACCGTCTCATCATTCCCTTGGCATCAAAACTTAGAGGAAAACCAGTTAGGATAAGTGCTAAGAATAGAATGGGAATTGGCTTGTTCTTCTGCTTCTTGGACTTGGTAGTTTCTGCAGTTGTTAAGAACATAAGGAGGAAAGCAATTAGAGAAGGTTACATTGATAATCCTGAAGCAGTTTTGGACATGTCTGCAATGTGGCTTATCCCACACAATGTTTTGAATGGAATTGCAGAAGCATTCAATGCAATAAGCCAATCTGAATTCTATTACACTGAGTTTTCAAGAAGCATGTCAAGCATTGCTGCAGCTTTGTTCAGCTTGGGAAGTGCCATAGGAAACTTGTTAGCTTCTCTAATATCCAGCATTGTGGAGACATCACTTCCAGAGAGAGAAAACAGAGTTGGATCTCTAATAATATTAATAAGGGTCATTATGACAAGTATTATTGGGTTCTTGATATTATGGGTGCTGTTAATATGGTTTACAATTTAGTTTGTAATTGGGCTTATGGACCTACCATTGAAGATGCTGCTGGAAACAGGGTTCATCAAGAGGAGGAAATTTCGTGAAGTAGACAGTGACTGAAAAATCTCCTTGTTTCACAGCAAACAACTCTTCCTCCAATTCAGCTATCCTGAAAATATCTTCCTGATAAAATCTATACTTCAAATCACACCACAAATCAACTGCAGTATCAAACCACATCACACTCAGAGCAATCTCTGGACTCGATGACAAACTAATTCAAGATATCAGGCTATTACATCTCTCCCATGCATCAAACAGTGAATCATTCAATGCCGGTCTCTTAATTGAGTCATCTACAAATTTTACCTTATTCATGGATTTTAATACGCACCACATAGCCTTTTTCCAAACATGACAGTTGTTCAATCCAAGAGTCACAAAAGTTAGTGGAATTCCTGGAGAGTTTACAAGCATGCATTGGATTTCATTTCATAGACACTACCCAGCAGGGCTAAAGAACACTATAGATGATGATGCTAGAGGGGTATCATTGCCCTGTCTTGAGCGTTAAGCCCCCGTCTAAATAATAATCTCCTCCTAAGGAGAAGGTTTTATGAAGCAAAGTTGTGGAGGTTGATGAAGGACCTCTTAGAATAATTCATCAAACATGTGTCAGGCACAATGAGAAGCAGAGAAACGAAACCCAATTGATTAGTGAATTAAATAGTGAACATGATTACATAACACATGAATATGACAGTACACATTACATAAGCATAACAAAATCAAAAAGCATACCAATAAGAACAATAGGAAGTAAAATTGAGGGGGAGAGAATGTAACTAAGCCTGTTGTTGAGACTCCAAGGGGATTCCAATGTCGGAAGCGGAATAATCAATGGGGTTATTGGTGGAATCCTTCTTGGGAATAGAGATGGCAACGAAAGTCTTGGTCTTACTGATAGGCCTGCTCTTGAGGAGTTGAACGATGTCATCGGCCTTGAACCGGTTGTCAGGGTTGTGAGCCTGGTACTTCTTCTTCTTTCTCACGTGCCTCTTGTACTTCGGGTGAGTTGCCAGATGAACAACCTCCACCGCCACCGTCTTGTCGCTAGTGGCGCAAACCACCTTCCCCTGCATCGACTTCATCGCTCTAATGGTAGACATCGAACACGGTGCTAATGGTGCTGGAAATGTAGTGACGGTTGGGGCGAAACGGAGGATTCTGCCGCCATGGAGGAATGGGGTGGAAAACTTGGGAATTGAAGGCAACTGGAGAAGCCACATTCTTATGTAGGATAAGTGCTAAGAACATAATGGGAATTGGCTTGTTCTTCTGCTTCTTGGACTTGGTAGTTTCGTAGTTGTTGAGAACATAAGAAGGAGGAAAGCAATTAGAGAAGGTTACATTGATAATTCTGAAGCAATTTTGGACATGTCTGCAATGTGGCTTATCCCACATAATATTTTGAATGAAATTGCAGAAGCATTCAATGCAATAGGCCAACCTAAATTCTATTACAGAGTTTCCAAGAAGCATGTCAAGCATTGCTGCAGCTTGGAAAGTGCCATAGAAAACTTGTTAGCTTCTCTAATATTTAGCATTGTGGATGACAATAGGGGTGTTTATTGGCTGGGTGAAACTGGGTTTGTCTTGATCCAGACCCGGTTCTAAATATATACCGGATCTATTTTTTAGACCCTAACCCGACCCTGAACCTGATGAAACCTAAACATTTTTGAGCCACAACTATACGGGTGAAAACCGGGTCTTTAAAGTTTTAACAATAATTTATAAAGAAACTTATTTATGTTGCACTCATTTATAAAGAAGAAACTTGTTATCGAAAAGTTGATATCCATATTTGACCTTGAATTTGTCCATAAATTCTAATTTAATGCTTCTTTGATCTATTTTTTAACTCAACAAGTGTGATTAAAAATAAAACAATAGATAAAATCTATGCTTCAAATCACACCACAAATCAACTGTAGTATCAAACCACATAACACCCAGAGCAATCTCTGGACTCAATGACAATCTAATCCAAGATATCACATAGCTATTACATCTCTCCCATGCGTCAAACAGTGAATCATTCAGTGTCGGTCTCTTAATTGAGTCATCTACAAATTTTATCTTATTACTAGATTTTAATGCGTGCCACATAGCCTTTTCCCAAACATGACAGTTGTTCAATCCAAGAGTCACTAAAGTTAGTGGAATTCCTGGAGAGTTTTACAAGCATGCCTTGGATTTTATTTCATAGACACTACCCAGCAGGGCTAAAGAACACTATAGATGATGATGCTAGAGGTGTATCATTGCCCTGTCTTGGGCGTTAAGCCCCCATCTAAATAATAATCTCCTCCTAAGGAGAAGGTTTTATGAAGCAAAGTTGTGGAGGTTGATGAAGGACCTCTTAGAACAATTCATCAAACATGTGTCAGGCACAATGAGAAGCAGAGAAACGAAACCCAATTGATAAGTGAATTAAATAATGAACATGATTACATAACACATGAATATGACAGTACACATTACATAAGCATAACAAAATCAAAAAGCATACCAATAAGAACAATAGGAAGTAAAATTGAGGGGGAGAGAATGTAACTAAGCCTGTTGTTGAGACTCCAAGGGGATTCTAATGTCGGAAGCGGAATCATCAATGGGGTTATTGGTGGAATCCTTCTGGGGATCAGAGATGGAAACGAAAGTCTTGGTCTTACTGATAGGCCTGCTCTTGAGGAGTTAAACGATGTCACCAACCTTGAACCGGTTGTCAGGGTTGTGAGCCTGGTTCTTCTTCTTCCTCACGCACCTCTTGTACTTTGGGTGAGGTGCCTGACGAACAACCTCCACCGCCACCGTCTTGTCGCTAGTGGCGCAATCCACCTTTCCCTGCATCAACTTCATCGCTCTAATGGTAGGCATCGGGCACGGCGCTGATGGTGCTGGAAATGTAGTGGCGGTTGGGACAGAACGAAGGATTTCGCTGCCATGGAGGAATGGGGTGGAAAACTTGGGGATTGAAGGCAGCTGGAGAAGCCACATTCTTATCTGAGACACGAAGGGATAAGTATTCTCTTCTCTTCTCTTTATCTTCTTTACCGTGTCACCACGCTGCACTTTCTTTTTCCTATTCCATCATACGTCCACCTCCTTTTGTATTAATTGGTTTATCTTTTTTTTTAAAGTAATACCCCAAATAAGTTCTCAAGAAGTTTACAATCGGACAGATTTGTCCCAACAAAATTTAACTAAGATTTTGACCTTGTCGTTTTTAGTTATATACCAAATACATTTCCATGGCAGTTTGACACGGTCAGGACTAATAGTGACTTTCTACGTGGAGATTAATGGCCTGATGTGTTAGGTTAACTGCGACGTGTCACCTCCAGGAAAATTTGGTTCCCATCCAAACTGGACAAAACAACGTCATATTGGATCATGAGCGAACGACGTCGTTTTATAGATGACAGATTCATCCCCACTATGGAAGGCAGACTTGCGAAACGACGCTGTTTTAAATGGGGACCTATATGCCTGATGATTGTGCTTCTATAAGGACTTATTTGCCTGATAAGCTAATGTTGGGGACCCATCTGACCTATAATTGGTGACATTATCCTCAAATATATTCATTGCCCTGTTTTGGTTTCATTGAAAACACAGGCTGATGTATCTGGACCTGGTAGCTTACAAAATTCTAATCCTCCCTCTCATAACACTCAAATTGAAGATTCTCCTTCACATATCACAAAAAATGTCTCCGACAACCCCAAAGTATGCTAATTTTAAATGATTTAATGCGTATGTTGAAATCTGTATGAAACATCTTCATAATAATTTTGTTAATTCGAGGCTCAACAATCTTTTAGATATCCAAAGCAAACAGTAACCAAGCCCAAGACTCAGGGAAGTGTTAGTGCTGAGACCATGGCAGTTGCAACCAGTGCCACAGCATATAGATTGTTCAAATTTATTCCAACACCGGGATTGAAGCAGTCTATGAAAAAATAATGCTTTTAAGGATTCCAACACCATATTTTGTTATGTTGGATGAAATATAACTTTTGTTGTTTGGGTTGGTTTGTTTAGTTTAGTCTATATTGAAGGAAATAAACCTTCTTTTGTGTGATTTGGTTTATGTTGCTACTGAACTTAGCTACTTGTGTGGTTACAATATTTTGATTATCAGTTATGTAACCATTTTGATAAATGGATGAAACAAACCAAAAGCAATGTGTTTATTTTATACTATTTTACAACAATTGATTTCATGCATATCCATTTAAATATAATGAGACATTTCAATCCAACAATTTAAAAATCAACACAAATTAAAATTTGCCTAAACAGCCACCACATACATACAAAACACAACTATAACTACCAATGTCCCAATTATTATACCCCTAAACAAATAGGTCCCCGAACATTAGCTTATCAGGTAAATAGGTCTCTATAGAAGCAAAATCATCACACAAATAGGTCCCTATTTAAAATGGCGCCGTGTCACAACTCTGCCTTCCATGGTGGGGACGAATATGTCCTCCACTAAATGACGTCGTTCGCCTCTTGATCCAATACGACGTCGTTTTGTCCAACTTGGATGGGACCAAATTGTCCTGAAGGTGACACGTCGCAGTTAACCTGACACGTCAACCCATTAACCTCCACGTAGAACATCACCGTTAGTCCTGACCGGGTCAAACTGCCATGGAGACATATCTGGTGTATAACTAACGTTAGGGTCAAAATCTTAGTTAAATTTTATTGGGGACAAATCTGTACGATCGTAAATTTTTTGGAGACCTATTTAAGGTATTACTCTTTTTTTATTATAATTTTTAATTTTTTTATTATTATTTTGTATTCTTAACATAAAAATATTAAATACTTGAATTATGTTTTTTTTTTTTTTTGTCAAATTGACTGGCATTCATTTTTTCAATTAAAAAGAGATAAATTATTATGAATCAAATTTTTAAATTAGTAAATTAATAAAGTATATTTGACCACTTTTAAATTAAGATAATTATACTTATATATAATGGAATTTATTAATTCAATTGTGATAAAATTATACATAACAGTACTTAAAAATATTAAAATGTATTATACTTTTACGAAATATAAATCAAATTGTTGATCGGTATTCTGTTTATGGGCGGAGCTACATTATAGAGAAGGGGGCAATAGCTTCCCCTAATTTAAATTTTTTACATGTAAATTATATGTAAATTTCAGTTTAGTCCCTCCTTAAAATTTTATTTTAGTCTTATTTTATTGTATAAATATTTTTTGCCCTCCTCTAATATTTTATCTAGCTCCGCCTCTGATTCTATTGTTCCTACAAAATAATGATGTCTATATTAAAACTGTCACAGAAAAGATTATAGATTATAAGGGAGCTAACGATATAAATAATTGATACATCACAAGAGTAACTATAAATCTCTACAAATCCTTCGATAGACACAGAATAATTGGAGACAAGGAAACGTGTTGTTACACATATAGACATGATTAACTTTGCATAATTCTCTTTCTTATGTACAAGAGAACAGAATATAGTAAAAGAATCATATATAAACAACGATGAAAACTCCCAATAAACACCTAAGCTCTCTAATGGCGTGATGTTAGACTTTTCATAATATTCAAGTTGTCTAGGTAAGATGTCTTTTTGCGTGAATTTATGTTTGAAAGTTTCTGTTGCTGATGCTTTGAGTCAATGTCTTTGTAAAAGTCATCTGTAACAGCAAAAGGGTCCTTCTCCTTTTTCCCTTCTGAGCCTTGATCAGCTCCCCACCCCATGAAATCTAATAGGGTCATTTGGTCATTGTCTTCATCACTACCTTCTTCTCTAGGACTGGGTCTTGATGAGGTTCTGCTGTCTGAAAATATGCTTGCAGTACATCGTCTATTCTCGAGAGCACTGTGAAGGCCAAACTTTCCAATATTCTTGAATAGCTCTCAAGAAAAGCTAGCCTCACATCTTGTCAGATAGTTTAAAATTGAGTGATTCGTTCAAAATCGTGATATCAAAAAGATTTTAAGGAATAAATATAGGTGATATTAATTAAAGTATGTATATATTTGCAGATATTGAATTGAAGTGATGCATGGCATGGTCGCATGGGATTAATTGCAGATATTCCGCTCCAGGCTCTAGCTTTGGTAAACATTGCAACGCCGTCATTTTTAGTGTCTCGTCTGTATCTTTTCTATTTTTTCCCTTTATTTTTGCATTTATTTATTTTGGCCAAGTTGCTGCTTTTTGGAGACAACTTTTTTTCTTTTTCCTTATAAACTTTGAGTTGGAAAATGGAATTTATATTGACGAGTGCTAGGGGCAGCAACTTTTGTGTTTTGTAACCATCAATAGTCTTTTTAATGGTGTGAGATTACATCTAATGGTGGGAGATCACTCACTTTTCTTTTGATAGTTAAGTGCTGGCTATAAAACATAAAAGCTGGCCCTAGACTTTTCTATTTATATTTGAGAATTGTCTTTAAGGAAATTTGTGATGACTACGTTAATTAACGACAATAAAAGTACTAAAAGGGGGTTTATATTACTTTGAAACAGTGAAAGTAAGCTAACATTGTAAGCCAAGTCAAATAGCCAACCGAATTTTTTACGTGAATTTTCACACATCCTTAATTCTTAGTTAGTCAAAATTATGATTGTTCTTGGATCACAAAGATAGATATAAAACCTATTGATCATTGGTGTACCACTGGCAGCAACACCCTATCCAAAAAAAAAAAAAAAAAAAACACCGGTTGCACCAATTATTTGGTAGCTTCTGAGTTCTGACTAACTTTGGAGATAAAATTTAATTTGCATGTTTAATAATTCTCCAAAACTGAGGGAATTTTTCTTCCCCGTTAACATCTAGTAGACGATTTGGGTATGTTTCATGAATTCAATTGTTTTATTATTTACATGTAATGTAATCACAAATAATCACCACATGAACAAATTCCTTGTTTAAAATGATGATAGTGATTAACGTCTCTCACAGAAATTTTCCTGCATGTGATCTTTGATATGAACTTGATGGCAATATGTCACATATTCGTAGGTTCTTTGTTATCAGAAGTCTGGTTCTTGAGGGAGTACTAATGAGTCCAAATGCAATGGCCAGTTTCTCACTGTGACTGCACACCATGTTTGTCTTCTCATCTTCCTCAACATCATGGAATACAGATCCTGTGTCCGGGACACACCCAGCTTCTCTCATTAGCCCTTCTAACCTCTTTAGTTCTGCATATATTGCATCACAATCTGGATGTGACACGTCCCCAGAGGGAAATGCATACACTTTGTTCTTCACCTCAATCCAGCTACAAGCCATGTTTTCTTTATCCCTTTATCTATCATTATCTGGTTCCCAATTACCCAATTTAGCATATATGTTAGCCAAGATCACATAATTTCCCAAATCGTCAGGGTCAAGCTCAATCAGCTTTTCCAAGGCTAGCTCTGCCAACTCCACATTCCCATAGATCTTGCATGAATTTAGGAAAGCACCCCACACCCCAGAAGCCGGCCTTACACTCATATGTCGGATAAGATCATAAGCCTTGTCCTGTTTGCCACAGTGACCAAGAAGATCAACCATGCATGTGTAGTGTTGAACAGTTGGATTGATACCACAATCCCTTACCATCATATCATAAAATGCTTGCCCTTCCCCTTGGCTGCAAGCCGCTAGAACACCAACAAAGGTTATAAGATCCGGCCGGGTCTCTTTCCTCATTACCTCGAATAGTTCCAAGGCTTCCTTGGTAAGACCATGCATTGCATAACCAGTGATAATTGCATTCCAAGACACAACTCTTTTCTCCCTAAGCATCTCGAACAAGGCACGAGCAACTCTTACAGAACCCACTTTGCATACATATCTATCAGAGCAGTCTTGACCTTATCATTGGAGTGAAATCCATGTCTCCAAGCAAAACCATGGATCTCCTTCCCATGAGGAAGACAGGCAATGTCAGCCGAGGACGAAATCACAATTACAAGAGTTGCCTCGGTGGGTCTTACACCGGTCACCACCATGTACCTACACAGAGCAAGTGACTCATCAAGGTGTCCATTCCACGCATAAGCCGCGAGTATGGAGTTCCACAACACAGCATCTCTTACAACAATTTTGTTAAACACATGGCGAGCTTCAATCAGACAACCACACTTGGCATACATATCAATGACAGTAGCACCTACAAAGAAATTCCTCTCCCAGCCAGTTCTAATCACACACTCATGGATGCCCCTTCCCTCTCCAATAGCAAAGAGTGCAGAGCATGCTTTAAGAGCAAAGTTTTGGAGGTTGATGAAGGACCTCTTTAAAATAATTTATCAAACATGTGTCATGCACAATGAGAAGCAGAGAAACAAACCCCAATTGATAAGTGAATTAAACAGTGAACATGATTGCATAACACATGAATATGACAGTACACATCACATAAGCATAACAAAATCCAAAAGCATTCCAACAAGAACAATAGGAAGTAAAATTGAGGACTAAGCCTGTTGTTGAGACTCCAAGGGGATTCCAATGTCGGAAGCGGAATCATCAACGGGGTTATTGGTGGAATCCTTCTTGGGAACAGAGACGGCGACGAAAGTCTTGGTCTTACTGATAGGCCTGCTCTTGAGGAGTTGAACGATGTCACCAACCTTGAACTGGTTGTCAGGGTCGTGAGCCTGGTACTTCTTCTTCTTCCTCACGCGCCTCTTGTACTTCGGGTGAGGTGCCAGACGAACAACCTCCACCGCCAGCGTCTTGTCGCTAGTGGCGCAAACCACCTTCCCCTGCATCGACTTCATCGCTCTAATGGTAGGCATCGAACACGGCGCTGATGGTGCTGGGAATGTAGTGGCAGTTGGGGCGGAACGGAGGATTCCGCCGCCATGGAGGAACGGGGTGGAGAACTTGGGGATTGAAGGCAGCTGGAGAAGCCACATTCTTATCTGAGACACAAAGGGATAAGGATTCTCTTCTCTTCTCTTTATCTTCTTTACTGTGTCACCACGTTGCACCTCCTCTTTCTTATTCCATAATAGGTCCACCTTCTTTCTTATTATAATTTTTAACTTTTTTTTATCATTCTTTTGTATTCTTAACATCAAAATCTTAAATGCTTGAATTATGTTTATTTCTTTGTCAAATTGAGGGACATTCATTTTTTTCAATTAAGAAGAGATAAATTATTACGAATCAAATTTTTAAGTCAGTAACTTAATAAAATAAATGTTTGATCACTCTTAAATTAAAATCATTAAACTTATATATAATGGAAATTATTAATTCAACTGTGATAAAATTATGCAAAGCAGTGCTTAAAAAAAAAATTAAAATGCATTATATTTTTATGAAATACAAACTAAGTCATTGACCAGTGTTCTATTGTTCCTACAAAATGATTGATATCTACATTGAAACTGCCACAGAAAAAATTAAAGATTATAAGGGAATTAACGATACAAATAATTGATACATCACAAAAGTAGTTACAAGTCTTTACAAATTCTTCGATAAACACAAGATTATTGGAGACACAGAAACGTGTTGTTATACACACATGGACATGATGATCAATTTTATATAATTCTCTTTTCTAAGTACAAGAGAACAGAACATGGTAAAAGAATCATGTATAAACAACGATGAAAATTTTCAATAAACACTTAAGCTCTCTAATAACGTGATGTTAGACTTCTCATAATATTCAAGTTGTCTAAGTAAGATGTCTTCTTATGTGTATTTACTTTTGGAATTTTCTGTTACTGATGCTGAGTCAATGTGTTTTTTATGACATCTTGTTGGAAAACTCTAATTTTTTTTAAGTTTTAACTCTAGATAATATAAAAGTCCTAATACTCCTGCCGAGTTCAGAACGATGTATAATCTATATATTACACAAAAAATTATTTTGCAACTCTTTTTTTTTTCAAATAGAAATGTAATTCGCCCAAATTAACTTATCAGATATATATATATATATATTTTAAAGCAGGAAAAATATGATTATTGGTTAAGTAAACTTTTTCTAAAATACATTTATTTGGTGATGTGTGTTTTTTTCCCACTGATAGGACTATATATATTATTTTAGATTATTTAACGAGAGAATTCAATAATCCGTTTTATATTCTCTGGCTTTCTTTTCCATGCATGTTTTTGCATTCTCGGGTGTCATTTTCTCAGTTATTTTAAGCCCAAGATTTTGAAATAGTCATGACAAGATCGGGTGCTAGCTGTTTGCCACCAAAAGTGGGCAAGAAATTAAAATTATAACGTCTCAACTTAGCTTAATTTTATGTACTATTAATTAGATTAGCTGATTTTAATTCTAATAATAATTTATCCTTCAAAGTTCAAAGAAAGGAATGACTTAGAAGAATGGAGCCATAGCCCATAAGCAACCTGCATCAGCTTCTGTCGTTGCTGCAA